>NC_134407.1:216197997-216446152 GCF_038048845.1 Mixophyes fleayi | reverse complement strand
TTCCTCGTCTCCCCAGGCAATTAATCACACTGTCTGCCCAGCTTCTTTCGGAATATTCACAGCATGTCACAGAAACAGCACTTCAAGGTGCATCACAATTGTTTCTCGGGCCACCGGCAAGTAAATAGAAAAGGAAGCTGCATGCTGCAACAGCAGCAGGGTTCTAAAAGGTGTGTGTCATAATCCTCACTTGCCTTTATTATGTCACTGGGTCCACAAGAGGGAGACACACTACGTCAGATTAATAGTTTCATTCATTCGGAGATCCAATTGAATTTGCAAATCACAAGTTGCTCCATTAAAGGAATAATTGGATCAATTCAGTAATCCTTTTGGACAAAGAAAAGGGTCTTCTTATCTGCAAATGCTTGTTTGCTAAAAGAGATAAGAAACAAAACAACAAAAAGACACAATAAATTGACACGAAATAAGACACAGGAGACAAAAATCTGTTCTTATGTTTTTTTGTTGCTGAAAAGAGACATGATTCTATTTTTTGATAACTGGATAAGAGAAGTGCACCGGTCCTGGAAGTACTGCAATACCAGGTCAATGCGTGGAGTGGACAGAGCAAGCTCTTCTTCCATCTCCCTGTTCTAAAAATCCATTTAATATATGGCCCCCAGATAGGGGGCGTATCAGATATTAAACTGATAAGAACAGATACTACACTTGATCTTAGCCAAAAGGCCGAGAAGCGATAACCTGAAAAGGGACCCAGGAAAGCGCCCGCTTCTCAGGCTAGGCCTGACAACTGTAGGAGACAGCCACGCCACACGCCGTATACTTTCTTCAGCGGCGGCCCACAACACTCCATTGCTGCACATTCTAGGCCCGACTAGCCTGAAAAGCCTGACACCTTCACTGGGACCCTCTTTACACCTCTCTGTCTGCAAAGGCACGCACATGAGCCGAGGACTTTTCAAACGAGATGCCTGCAAAATTTGCATTAACTCCTCCCCTTGACCATAAGTGCAACGACGCCCGCTGATTAGTCGGCCTGCCGTTCCGTCCTCGTCTCCCCAGGCAATTAATCACACTGTCTGCCCAGCTTCTTTCGGAATATTCACAGCATGTCACAGAAACAGCACTTCAAGGTGCATCACAATTGTTTCTCGGGCCACCGGCAAGTAAATAGAAAAGGAAGCTGCATGCTGCAACAGCAGCAGGGTTCTAAAAGGTGTGTGTCATAATCCTCACTTGCCTTTATTATGTCACTGGGTCCACAAGAGGGAGACACACTACGTCAGATTAATAGTTTCATTCATTCGGAGATCCAATTGAATTTGCAAATCACAAGTTGCTCCATTAAAGGAATAATTGGATCAATTCAGTAATCCTTTTGGACAAAGAAAAGGGTCTTCTTATCTGCAAATGCTTGTTTGCTAAAAGAGATAAGAAACAAAACAACAAAAAGACACAATAAATTGACACGAAATAAGACACAGGAGACAAAAATCTGTTCTTATGTTTTTTTGTTGCTGAAAAGAGACATGATTCTATTTTTTGATAACTGGATAAGAGAAGTGCACCGGTCCTGGAAGTACTGCAATACCAGGTCAATGCGTGGAGTGGACAGAGCAAGCTCTTCTTCCATCTCCCTGTTCTAAAAATCCATTTAATATATGGCCCCCAGATAGGGGGCGTATCAGATATTAAACTGATAAGAACAGATACTACACTTGATCTTAGCCAAAAGGCCGAGAAGCGATAACCTGAAAAGGGACCCAGGAAAGCGCCCGCTTCTCAGGCTAGGCCTGACAACTGTAGGAGACAGCCACGCCACACGCCGTATACTTTCTTCAGCGGCGGCCCACAACACTCCATTGCTGCACATTCTAGGCCCGACTAGCCTGAAAAGCCTGACACCTTCACTGGGACCCTCTTTACACCTCTCTGTCTGCAAAGGCACGCACATGAGCCGAGGACTTTTCAAACGAGATGCCTGCAAAATTTGCATTAACTCCTCCCCTTGACCATAAGTGCAACGACGCCCGCTGATTAGTCGGCCTGCCGTTCCGTCCTCGTCTCCCCAGGCAATTAATCACACTGTCTGCCCAGCTTCTTTCGGAATATTCACAGCATGTCACAGAAACAGCACTTCAAGGTGCATCACAATTGTTTCTCGGGCCACCGGCAAGTAAATAGAAAAGGAAGCTGCATGCTGCAACAGCAGCAGGGTTCTAAAAGGTGTGTGTCATAATCCTCACTTGCCTTTATTATGTCACTGGGTCCACAAGAGGGAGACACACTACGTCAGATTAATAGTTTCATTCATTCGGAGATCCAATTGAATTTGCAAATCACAAGTTGCTCCATTAAAGGAATAATTGGATCAATTCAGTAATCCTTTTGGACAAAGAAAAGGGTCTTCTTATCTGCAAATGCTTGTTTGCTAAAAGAGATAAGAAACAAAACAACAAAAAGACACAATAAATTGACACGAAATAAGACACAGGAGACAAAAATCTGTTCTTATGTTTTTTTGTTGCTGAAAAGAGACATGATTCTATTTTTTGATAACTGGATAAGAGAAGTGCACCGGTCCTGGAAGTACTGCAATACCAGGTCAATGCGTGGAGTGGACAGAGCAAGCTCTTCTTCCATCTCCCTGTTCTAAAAATCCATTTAATATATGGCCCCCAGATAGGGGGCGTATCAGATATTAAACTGATAAGAACAGATACTACACTTGATCTTAGCCAAAAGGCCGAGAAGCGATAACCTGAAAAGGGACCCAGGAAAGCGCCCGCTTCTCAGGCTAGGCCTGACAACTGTAGGAGACAGCCACGCCACACGCCGTATACTTTCTTCAGCGGCGGCCCACAACACTCCATTGCTGCACATTCTAGGCCCGACTAGCCTGAAAAGCCTGACACCTTCACTGGGACCCTCTTTACACCTCTCTGTCTGCAAAGGCACGCACATGAGCCGAGGACTTTTCAAACGAGATGCCTGCAAAATTTGCATTAACTCCTCCCCTTGACCATAAGTGCAACGACGCCCGCTGATTAGTCGGCCTGCCGTTCCGTCCTCGTCTCCCCAGGCAATTAATCACACTGTCTGCCCAGCTTCTTTCGGAATATTCACAGCATGTCACAGAAACAGCACTTCAAGGTGCATCACAATTGTTTCTCGGGCCACCGGCAAGTAAATAGAAAAGGAAGCTGCATGCTGCAACAGCAGCAGGGTTCTAAAAGGTGTGTGTCATAATCCTCACTTGCCTTTATTATGTCACTGGGTCCACAAGAGGGAGACACACTACGTCAGATTAATAGTTTCATTCATTCGGAGATCCAATTGAATTTGCAAATCACAAGTTGCTCCATTAAAGGAATAATTGGATCAATTCAGTAATCCTTTTGGACAAAGAAAAGGGTCTTCTTATCTGCAAATGCTTGTTTGCTAAAAGAGATAAGAAACAAAACAACAAAAAGACACAATAAATTGACACGAAATAAGACACAGGAGACAAAAATCTGTTCTTATGTTTTTTTGTTGCTGAAAAGAGACATGATTCTATTTTTTGATAACTGGATAAGAGAAGTGCACCGGTCCTGGAAGTACTGCAATACCAGGTCAATGCGTGGAGTGGACAGAGCAAGCTCTTCTTCCATCTCCCTGTTCTAAAAATCCATTTAATATATGGCCCCCAGATAGGGGGCGTATCAGATATTAAACTGATAAGAACAGATACTACACTTGATCTTAGCCAAAAGGCCGAGAAGCGATAACCTGAAAAGGGACCCAGGAAAGCGCCCGCTTCTCAGGCTAGGCCTGACAACTGTAGGAGACAGCCACGCCACACGCCGTATACTTTCTTCAGCGGCGGCCCACAACACTCCATTGCTGCACATTCTAGGCCCGACTAGCCTGAAAAGCCTGACACCTTCACTGGGACCCTCTTTACACCTCTCTGTCTGCAAAGGCACGCACATGAGCCGAGGACTTTTCAAACGAGATGCCTGCAAAATTTGCATTAACTCCTCCCCTTGACCATAAGTGCAACGACGCCCGCTGATTAGTCGGCCTGCCGTTCCGTCCTCGTCTCCCCAGGCAATTAATCACACTGTCTGCCCAGCTTCTTTCGGAATATTCACAGCATGTCACAGAAACAGCACTTCAAGGTGCATCACAATTGTTTCTCGGGCCACCGGCAAGTAAATAGAAAAGGAAGCTGCATGCTGCAACAGCAGCAGGGTTCTAAAAGGTGTGTGTCATAATCCTCACTTGCCTTTATTATGTCACTGGGTCCACAAGAGGGAGACACACTACGTCAGATTAATAGTTTCATTCATTCGGAGATCCAATTGAATTTGCAAATCACAAGTTGCTCCATTAAAGGAATAATTGGATCAATTCAGTAATCCTTTTGGACAAAGAAAAGGGTCTTCTTATCTGCAAATGCTTGTTTGCTAAAAGAGATAAGAAACAAAACAACAAAAAGACACAATAAATTGACACGAAATAAGACACAGGAGACAAAAATCTGTTCTTATGTTTTTTTGTTGCTGAAAAGAGACATGATTCTATTTTTTGATAACTGGATAAGAGAAGTGCACCGGTCCTGGAAGTACTGCAATACCAGGTCAATGCGTGGAGTGGACAGAGCAAGCTCTTCTTCCATCTCCCTGTTCTAAAAATCCATTTAATATATGGCCCCCAGATAGGGGGCGTATCAGATATTAAACTGATAAGAACAGATACTACACTTGATCTTAGCCAAAAGGCCGAGAAGCGATAACCTGAAAAGGGACCCAGGAAAGCGCCCGCTTCTCAGGCTAGGCCTGACAACTGTAGGAGACAGCCACGCCACACGCCGTATACTTTCTTCAGCGGCGGCCCACAACACTCCATTGCTGCACATTCTAGGCCCGACTAGCCTGAAAAGCCTGACACCTTCACTGGGACCCTCTTTACACCTCTCTGTCTGCAAAGGCACGCACATGAGCCGAGGACTTTTCAAACGAGATGCCTGCAAAATTTGCATTAACTCCTCCCCTTGACCATAAGTGCAACGACGCCCGCTGATTAGTCGGCCTGCCGTTCCGTCCTCGTCTCCCCAGGCAATTAATCACACTGTCTGCCCAGCTTCTTTCGGAATATTCACAGCATGTCACAGAAACAGCACTTCAAGGTGCATCACAATTGTTTCTCGGGCCACCGGCAAGTAAATAGAAAAGGAAGCTGCATGCTGCAACAGCAGCAGGGTTCTAAAAGGTGTGTGTCATAATCCTCACTTGCCTTTATTATGTCACTGGGTCCACAAGAGGGAGACACACTACGTCAGATTAATAGTTTCATTCATTCGGAGATCCAATTGAATTTGCAAATCACAAGTTGCTCCATTAAAGGAATAATTGGATCAATTCAGTAATCCTTTTGGACAAAGAAAAGGGTCTTCTTATCTGCAAATGCTTGTTTGCTAAAAGAGATAAGAAACAAAACAACAAAAAGACACAATAAATTGACACGAAATAAGACACAGGAGACAAAAATCTGTTCTTATGTTTTTTTGTTGCTGAAAAGAGACATGATTCTATTTTTTGATAACTGGATAAGAGAAGTGCACCGGTCCTGGAAGTACTGCAATACCAGGTCAATGCGTGGAGTGGACAGAGCAAGCTCTTCTTCCATCTCCCTGTTCTAAAAATCCATTTAATATATGGCCCCCAGATAGGGGGCGTATCAGATATTAAACTGATAAGAACAGATACTACACTTGATCTTAGCCAAAAGGCCGAGAAGCGATAACCTGAAAAGGGACCCAGGAAAGCGCCCGCTTCTCAGGCTAGGCCTGACAACTGTAGGAGACAGCCACGCCACACGCCGTATACTTTCTTCAGCGGCGGCCCACAACACTCCATTGCTGCACATTCTAGGCCCGACTAGCCTGAAAAGCCTGACACCTTCACTGGGACCCTCTTTACACCTCTCTGTCTGCAAAGGCACGCACATGAGCCGAGGACTTTTCAAACGAGATGCCTGCAAAATTTGCATTAACTCCTCCCCTTGACCATAAGTGCAACGACGCCCGCTGATTAGTCGGCCTGCCGTTCCGTCCTCGTCTCCCCAGGCAATTAATCACACTGTCTGCCCAGCTTCTTTCGGAATATTCACAGCATGTCACAGAAACAGCACTTCAAGGTGCATCACAATTGTTTCTCGGGCCACCGGCAAGTAAATAGAAAAGGAAGCTGCATGCTGCAACAGCAGCAGGGTTCTAAAAGGTGTGTGTCATAATCCTCACTTGCCTTTATTATGTCACTGGGTCCACAAGAGGGAGACACACTACGTCAGATTAATAGTTTCATTCATTCGGAGATCCAATTGAATTTGCAAATCACAAGTTGCTCCATTAAAGGAATAATTGGATCAATTCAGTAATCCTTTTGGACAAAGAAAAGGGTCTTCTTATCTGCAAATGCTTGTTTGCTAAAAGAGATAAGAAACAAAACAACAAAAAGACACAATAAATTGACACGAAATAAGACACAGGAGACAAAAATCTGTTCTTATGTTTTTTTGTTGCTGAAAAGAGACATGATTCTATTTTTTGATAACTGGATAAGAGAAGTGCACCGGTCCTGGAAGTACTGCAATACCAGGTCAATGCGTGGAGTGGACAGAGCAAGCTCTTCTTCCATCTCCCTGTTCTAAAAATCCATTTAATATATGGCCCCCAGATAGGGGGCGTATCAGATATTAAACTGATAAGAACAGATACTACACTTGATCTTAGCCAAAAGGCCGAGAAGCGATAACCTGAAAAGGGACCCAGGAAAGCGCCCGCTTCTCAGGCTAGGCCTGACAACTGTAGGAGACAGCCACGCCACACGCCGTATACTTTCTTCAGCGGCGGCCCACAACACTCCATTGCTGCACATTCTAGGCCCGACTAGCCTGAAAAGCCTGACACCTTCACTGGGACCCTCTTTACACCTCTCTGTCTGCAAAGGCACGCACATGAGCCGAGGACTTTTCAAACGAGATGCCTGCAAAATTTGCATTAACTCCTCCCCTTGACCATAAGTGCAACGACGCCCGCTGATTAGTCGGCCTGCCGTTCCGTCCTCGTCTCCCCAGGCAATTAATCACACTGTCTGCCCAGCTTCTTTCGGAATATTCACAGCATGTCACAGAAACAGCACTTCAAGGTGCATCACAATTGTTTCTCGGGCCACCGGCAAGTAAATAGAAAAGGAAGCTGCATGCTGCAACAGCAGCAGGGTTCTAAAAGGTGTGTGTCATAATCCTCACTTGCCTTTATTATGTCACTGGGTCCACAAGAGGGAGACACACTACGTCAGATTAATAGTTTCATTCATTCGGAGATCCAATTGAATTTGCAAATCACAAGTTGCTCCATTAAAGGAATAATTGGATCAATTCAGTAATCCTTTTGGACAAAGAAAAGGGTCTTCTTATCTGCAAATGCTTGTTTGCTAAAAGAGATAAGAAACAAAACAACAAAAAGACACAATAAATTGACACGAAATAAGACACAGGAGACAAAAATCTGTTCTTATGTTTTTTTGTTGCTGAAAAGAGACATGATTCTATTTTTTGATAACTGGATAAGAGAAGTGCACCGGTCCTGGAAGTACTGCAATACCAGGTCAATGCGTGGAGTGGACAGAGCAAGCTCTTCTTCCATCTCCCTGTTCTAAAAATCCATTTAATATATGGCCCCCAGATAGGGGGCGTATCAGATATTAAACTGATAAGAACAGATACTACACTTGATCTTAGCCAAAAGGCCGAGAAGCGATAACCTGAAAAGGGACCCAGGAAAGCGCCCGCTTCTCAGGCTAGGCCTGACAACTGTAGGAGACAGCCACGCCACACGCCGTATACTTTCTTCAGCGGCGGCCCACAACACTCCATTGCTGCACATTCTAGGCCCGACTAGCCTGAAAAGCCTGACACCTTCACTGGGACCCTCTTTACACCTCTCTGTCTGCAAAGGCACGCACATGAGCCGAGGACTTTTCAAACGAGATGCCTGCAAAATTTGCATTAACTCCTCCCCTTGACCATAAGTGCAACGACGCCCGCTGATTAGTCGGCCTGCCGTTCCGTCCTCGTCTCCCCAGGCAATTAATCACACTGTCTGCCCAGCTTCTTTCGGAATATTCACAGCATGTCACAGAAACAGCACTTCAAGGTGCATCACAATTGTTTCTCGGGCCACCGGCAAGTAAATAGAAAAGGAAGCTGCATGCTGCAACAGCAGCAGGGTTCTAAAAGGTGTGTGTCATAATCCTCACTTGCCTTTATTATGTCACTGGGTCCACAAGAGGGAGACACACTACGTCAGATTAATAGTTTCATTCATTCGGAGATCCAATTGAATTTGCAAATCACAAGTTGCTCCATTAAAGGAATAATTGGATCAATTCAGTAATCCTTTTGGACAAAGAAAAGGGTCTTCTTATCTGCAAATGCTTGTTTGCTAAAAGAGATAAGAAACAAAACAACAAAAAGACACAATAAATTGACACGAAATAAGACACAGGAGACAAAAATCTGTTCTTATGTTTTTTTGTTGCTGAAAAGAGACATGATTCTATTTTTTGATAACTGGATAAGAGAAGTGCACCGGTCCTGGAAGTACTGCAATACCAGGTCAATGCGTGGAGTGGACAGAGCAAGCTCTTCTTCCATCTCCCTGTTCTAAAAATCCATTTAATATATGGCCCCCAGATAGGGGGCGTATCAGATATTAAACTGATAAGAACAGATACTACACTTGATCTTAGCCAAAAGGCCGAGAAGCGATAACCTGAAAAGGGACCCAGGAAAGCGCCCGCTTCTCAGGCTAGGCCTGACAACTGTAGGAGACAGCCACGCCACACGCCGTATACTTTCTTCAGCGGCGGCCCACAACACTCCATTGCTGCACATTCTAGGCCCGACTAGCCTGAAAAGCCTGACACCTTCACTGGGACCCTCTTTACACCTCTCTGTCTGCAAAGGCACGCACATGAGCCGAGGACTTTTCAAACGAGATGCCTGCAAAATTTGCATTAACTCCTCCCCTTGACCATAAGTGCAACGACGCCCGCTGATTAGTCGGCCTGCCGTTCCGTCCTCGTCTCCCCAGGCAATTAATCACACTGTCTGCCCAGCTTCTTTCGGAATATTCACAGCATGTCACAGAAACAGCACTTCAAGGTGCATCACAATTGTTTCTCGGGCCACCGGCAAGTAAATAGAAAAGGAAGCTGCATGCTGCAACAGCAGCAGGGTTCTAAAAGGTGTGTGTCATAATCCTCACTTGCCTTTATTATGTCACTGGGTCCACAAGAGGGAGACACACTACGTCAGATTAATAGTTTCATTCATTCGGAGATCCAATTGAATTTGCAAATCACAAGTTGCTCCATTAAAGGAATAATTGGATCAATTCAGTAATCCTTTTGGACAAAGAAAAGGGTCTTCTTATCTGCAAATGCTTGTTTGCTAAAAGAGATAAGAAACAAAACAACAAAAAGACACAATAAATTGACACGAAATAAGACACAGGAGACAAAAATCTGTTCTTATGTTTTTTTGTTGCTGAAAAGAGACATGATTCTATTTTTTGATAACTGGATAAGAGAAGTGCACCGGTCCTGGAAGTACTGCAATACCAGGTCAATGCGTGGAGTGGACAGAGCAAGCTCTTCTTCCATCTCCCTGTTCTAAAAATCCATTTAATATATGGCCCCCAGATAGGGGGCGTATCAGATATTAAACTGATAAGAACAGATACTACACTTGATCTTAGCCAAAAGGCCGAGAAGCGATAACCTGAAAAGGGACCCAGGAAAGCGCCCGCTTCTCAGGCTAGGCCTGACAACTGTAGGAGACAGCCACGCCACACGCCGTATACTTTCTTCAGCGGCGGCCCACAACACTCCATTGCTGCACATTCTAGGCCCGACTAGCCTGAAAAGCCTGACACCTTCACTGGGACCCTCTTTACACCTCTCTGTCTGCAAAGGCACGCACATGAGCCGAGGACTTTTCAAACGAGATGCCTGCAAAATTTGCATTAACTCCTCCCCTTGACCATAAGTGCAACGACGCCCGCTGATTAGTCGGCCTGCCGTTCCGTCCTCGTCTCCCCAGGCAATTAATCACACTGTCTGCCCAGCTTCTTTCGGAATATTCACAGCATGTCACAGAAACAGCACTTCAAGGTGCATCACAATTGTTTCTCGGGCCACCGGCAAGTAAATAGAAAAGGAAGCTGCATGCTGCAACAGCAGCAGGGTTCTAAAAGGTGTGTGTCATAATCCTCACTTGCCTTTATTATGTCACTGGGTCCACAAGAGGGAGACACACTACGTCAGATTAATAGTTTCATTCATTCGGAGATCCAATTGAATTTGCAAATCACAAGTTGCTCCATTAAAGGAATAATTGGATCAATTCAGTAATCCTTTTGGACAAAGAAAAGGGTCTTCTTATCTGCAAATGCTTGTTTGCTAAAAGAGATAAGAAACAAAACAACAAAAAGACACAATAAATTGACACGAAATAAGACACAGGAGACAAAAATCTGTTCTTATGTTTTTTTGTTGCTGAAAAGAGACATGATTCTATTTTTTGATAACTGGATAAGAGAAGTGCACCGGTCCTGGAAGTACTGCAATACCAGGTCAATGCGTGGAGTGGACAGAGCAAGCTCTTCTTCCATCTCCCTGTTCTAAAAATCCATTTAATATATGGCCCCCAGATAGGGGGCGTATCAGATATTAAACTGATAAGAACAGATACTACACTTGATCTTAGCCAAAAGGCCGAGAAGCGATAACCTGAAAAGGGACCCAGGAAAGCGCCCGCTTCTCAGGCTAGGCCTGACAACTGTAGGAGACAGCCACGCCACACGCCGTATACTTTCTTCAGCGGCGGCCCACAACACTCCATTGCTGCACATTCTAGGCCCGACTAGCCTGAAAAGCCTGACACCTTCACTGGGACCCTCTTTACACCTCTCTGTCTGCAAAGGCACGCACATGAGCCGAGGACTTTTCAAACGAGATGCCTGCAAAATTTGCATTAACTCCTCCCCTTGACCATAAGTGCAACGACGCCCGCTGATTAGTCGGCCTGCCGTTCCGTCCTCGTCTCCCCAGGCAATTAATCACACTGTCTGCCCAGCTTCTTTCGGAATATTCACAGCATGTCACAGAAACAGCACTTCAAGGTGCATCACAATTGTTTCTCGGGCCACCGGCAAGTAAATAGAAAAGGAAGCTGCATGCTGCAACAGCAGCAGGGTTCTAAAAGGTGTGTGTCATAATCCTCACTTGCCTTTATTATGTCACTGGGTCCACAAGAGGGAGACACACTACGTCAGATTAATAGTTTCATTCATTCGGAGATCCAATTGAATTTGCAAATCACAAGTTGCTCCATTAAAGGAATAATTGGATCAATTCAGTAATCCTTTTGGACAAAGAAAAGGGTCTTCTTATCTGCAAATGCTTGTTTGCTAAAAGAGATAAGAAACAAAACAACAAAAAGACACAATAAATTGACACGAAATAAGACACAGGAGACAAAAATCTGTTCTTATGTTTTTTTGTTGCTGAAAAGAGACATGATTCTATTTTTTGATAACTGGATAAGAGAAGTGCACCGGTCCTGGAAGTACTGCAATACCAGGTCAATGCGTGGAGTGGACAGAGCAAGCTCTTCTTCCATCTCCCTGTTCTAAAAATCCATTTAATATATGGCCCCCAGATAGGGGGCGTATCAGATATTAAACTGATAAGAACAGATACTACACTTGATCTTAGCCAAAAGGCCGAGAAGCGATAACCTGAAAAGGGACCCAGGAAAGCGCCCGCTTCTCAGGCTAGGCCTGACAACTGTAGGAGACAGCCACGCCACACGCCGTATACTTTCTTCAGCGGCGGCCCACAACACTCCATTGCTGCACATTCTAGGCCCGACTAGCCTGAAAAGCCTGACACCTTCACTGGGACCCTCTTTACACCTCTCTGTCTGCAAAGGCACGCACATGAGCCGAGGACTTTTCAAACGAGATGCCTGCAAAATTTGCATTAACTCCTCCCCTTGACCATAAGTGCAACGACGCCCGCTGATTAGTCGGCCTGCCGTTCCGTCCTCGTCTCCCCAGGCAATTAATCACACTGTCTGCCCAGCTTCTTTCGGAATATTCACAGCATGTCACAGAAACAGCACTTCAAGGTGCATCACAATTGTTTCTCGGGCCACCGGCAAGTAAATAGAAAAGGAAGCTGCATGCTGCAACAGCAGCAGGGTTCTAAAAGGTGTGTGTCATAATCCTCACTTGCCTTTATTATGTCACTGGGTCCACAAGAGGGAGACACACTACGTCAGATTAATAGTTTCATTCATTCGGAGATCCAATTGAATTTGCAAATCACAAGTTGCTCCATTAAAGGAATAATTGGATCAATTCAGTAATCCTTTTGGACAAAGAAAAGGGTCTTCTTATCTGCAAATGCTTGTTTGCTAAAAGAGATAAGAAACAAAACAACAAAAAGACACAATAAATTGACACGAAATAAGACACAGGAGACAAAAATCTGTTCTTATGTTTTTTTGTTGCTGAAAAGAGACATGATTCTATTTTTTGATAACTGGATAAGAGAAGTGCACCGGTCCTGGAAGTACTGCAATACCAGGTCAATGCGTGGAGTGGACAGAGCAAGCTCTTCTTCCATCTCCCTGTTCTAAAAATCCATTTAATATATGGCCCCCAGATAGGGGGCGTATCAGATATTAAACTGATAAGAACAGATACTACACTTGATCTTAGCCAAAAGGCCGAGAAGCGATAACCTGAAAAGGGACCCAGGAAAGCGCCCGCTTCTCAGGCTAGGCCTGACAACTGTAGGAGACAGCCACGCCACACGCCGTATACTTTCTTCAGCGGCGGCCCACAACACTCCATTGCTGCACATTCTAGGCCCGACTAGCCTGAAAAGCCTGACACCTTCACTGGGACCCTCTTTACACCTCTCTGTCTGCAAAGGCACGCACATGAGCCGAGGACTTTTCAAACGAGATGCCTGCAAAATTTGCATTAACTCCTCCCCTTGACCATAAGTGCAACGACGCCCGCTGATTAGTCGGCCTGCCGTTCCGTCCTCGTCTCCCCAGGCAATTAATCACACTGTCTGCCCAGCTTCTTTCGGAATATTCACAGCATGTCACAGAAACAGCACTTCAAGGTGCATCACAATTGTTTCTCGGGCCACCGGCAAGTAAATAGAAAAGGAAGCTGCATGCTGCAACAGCAGCAGGGTTCTAAAAGGTGTGTGTCATAATCCTCACTTGCCTTTATTATGTCACTGGGTCCACAAGAGGGAGACACACTACGTCAGATTAATAGTTTCATTCATTCGGAGATCCAATTGAATTTGCAAATCACAAGTTGCTCCATTAAAGGAATAATTGGATCAATTCAGTAATCCTTTTGGACAAAGAAAAGGGTCTTCTTATCTGCAAATGCTTGTTTGCTAAAAGAGATAAGAAACAAAACAACAAAAAGACACAATAAATTGACACGAAATAAGACACAGGAGACAAAAATCTGTTCTTATGTTTTTTTGTTGCTGAAAAGAGACATGATTCTATTTTTTGATAACTGGATAAGAGAAGTGCACCGGTCCTGGAAGTACTGCAATACCAGGTCAATGCGTGGAGTGGACAGAGCAAGCTCTTCTTCCATCTCCCTGTTCTAAAAATCCATTTAATATATGGCCCCCAGATAGGGGGCGTATCAGATATTAAACTGATAAGAACAGATACTACACTTGATCTTAGCCAAAAGGCCGAGAAGCGATAACCTGAAAAGGGACCCAGGAAAGCGCCCGCTTCTCAGGCTAGGCCTGACAACTGTAGGAGACAGCCACGCCACACGCCGTATACTTTCTTCAGCGGCGGCCCACAACACTCCATTGCTGCACATTCTAGGCCCGACTAGCCTGAAAAGCCTGACACCTTCACTGGGACCCTCTTTACACCTCTCTGTCTGCAAAGGCACGCACATGAGCCGAGGACTTTTCAAACGAGATGCCTGCAAAATTTGCATTAACTCCTCCCCTTGACCATAAGTGCAACGACGCCCGCTGATTAGTCGGCCTGCCGTTCCGTCCTCGTCTCCCCAGGCAATTAATCACACTGTCTGCCCAGCTTCTTTCGGAATATTCACAGCATGTCACAGAAACAGCACTTCAAGGTGCATCACAATTGTTTCTCGGGCCACCGGCAAGTAAATAGAAAAGGAAGCTGCATGCTGCAACAGCAGCAGGGTTCTAAAAGGTGTGTGTCATAATCCTCACTTGCCTTTATTATGTCACTGGGTCCACAAGAGGGAGACACACTACGTCAGATTAATAGTTTCATTCATTCGGAGATCCAATTGAATTTGCAAATCACAAGTTGCTCCATTAAAGGAATAATTGGATCAATTCAGTAATCCTTTTGGACAAAGAAAAGGGTCTTCTTATCTGCAAATGCTTGTTTGCTAAAAGAGATAAGAAACAAAACAACAAAAAGACACAATAAATTGACACGAAATAAGACACAGGAGACAAAAATCTGTTCTTATGTTTTTTTGTTGCTGAAAAGAGACATGATTCTATTTTTTGATAACTGGATAAGAGAAGTGCACCGGTCCTGGAAGTACTGCAATACCAGGTCAATGCGTGGAGTGGACAGAGCAAGCTCTTCTTCCATCTCCCTGTTCTAAAAATCCATTTAATATATGGCCCCCAGATAGGGGGCGTATCAGATATTAAACTGATAAGAACAGATACTACACTTGATCTTAGCCAAAAGGCCGAGAAGCGATAACCTGAAAAGGGACCCAGGAAAGCGCCCGCTTCTCAGGCTAGGCCTGACAACTGTAGGAGACAGCCACGCCACACGCCGTATACTTTCTTCAGCGGCGGCCCACAACACTCCATTGCTGCACATTCTAGGCCCGACTAGCCTGAAAAGCCTGACACCTTCACTGGGACCCTCTTTACACCTCTCTGTCTGCAAAGGCACGCACATGAGCCGAGGACTTTTCAAACGAGATGCCTGCAAAATTTGCATTAACTCCTCCCCTTGACCATAAGTGCAACGACGCCCGCTGATTAGTCGGCCTGCCGTTCCGTCCTCGTCTCCCCAGGCAATTAATCACACTGTCTGCCCAGCTTCTTTCGGAATATTCACAGCATGTCACAGAAACAGCACTTCAAGGTGCATCACAATTGTTTCTCGGGCCACCGGCAAGTAAATAGAAAAGGAAGCTGCATGCTGCAACAGCAGCAGGGTTCTAAAAGGTGTGTGTCATAATCCTCACTTGCCTTTATTATGTCACTGGGTCCACAAGAGGGAGACACACTACGTCAGATTAATAGTTTCATTCATTCGGAGATCCAATTGAATTTGCAAATCACAAGTTGCTCCATTAAAGGAATAATTGGATCAATTCAGTAATCCTTTTGGACAAAGAAAAGGGTCTTCTTATCTGCAAATGCTTGTTTGCTAAAAGAGATAAGAAACAAAACAACAAAAAGACACAATAAATTGACACGAAATAAGACACAGGAGACAAAAATCTGTTCTTATGTTTTTTTGTTGCTGAAAAGAGACATGATTCTATTTTTTGATAACTGGATAAGAGAAGTGCACCGGTCCTGGAAGTACTGCAATACCAGGTCAATGCGTGGAGTGGACAGAGCAAGCTCTTCTTCCATCTCCCTGTTCTAAAAATCCATTTAATATATGGCCCCCAGATAGGGGGCGTATCAGATATTAAACTGATAAGAACAGATACTACACTTGATCTTAGCCAAAAGGCCGAGAAGCGATAACCTGAAAAGGGACCCAGGAAAGCGCCCGCTTCTCAGGCTAGGCCTGACAACTGTAGGAGACAGCCACGCCACACGCCGTATACTTTCTTCAGCGGCGGCCCACAACACTCCATTGCTGCACATTCTAGGCCCGACTAGCCTGAAAAGCCTGACACCTTCACTGGGACCCTCTTTACACCTCTCTGTCTGCAAAGGCACGCACATGAGCCGAGGACTTTTCAAACGAGATGCCTGCAAAATTTGCATTAACTCCTCCCCTTGACCATAAGTGCAACGACGCCCGCTGATTAGTCGGCCTGCCGTTCCGTCCTCGTCTCCCCAGGCAATTAATCACACTGTCTGCCCAGCTTCTTTCGGAATATTCACAGCATGTCACAGAAACAGCACTTCAAGGTGCATCACAATTGTTTCTCGGGCCACCGGCAAGTAAATAGAAAAGGAAGCTGCATGCTGCAACAGCAGCAGGGTTCTAAAAGGTGTGTGTCATAATCCTCACTTGCCTTTATTATGTCACTGGGTCCACAAGAGGGAGACACACTACGTCAGATTAATAGTTTCATTCATTCGGAGATCCAATTGAATTTGCAAATCACAAGTTGCTCCATTAAAGGAATAATTGGATCAATTCAGTAATCCTTTTGGACAAAGAAAAGGGTCTTCTTATCTGCAAATGCTTGTTTGCTAAAAGAGATAAGAAACAAAACAACAAAAAGACACAATAAATTGACACGAAATAAGACACAGGAGACAAAAATCTGTTCTTATGTTTTTTTGTTGCTGAAAAGAGACATGATTCTATTTTTTGATAACTGGATAAGAGAAGTGCACCGGTCCTGGAAGTACTGCAATACCAGGTCAATGCGTGGAGTGGACAGAGCAAGCTCTTCTTCCATCTCCCTGTTCTAAAAATCCATTTAATATATGGCCCCCAGATAGGGGGCGTATCAGATATTAAACTGATAAGAACAGATACTACACTTGATCTTAGCCAAAAGGCCGAGAAGCGATAACCTGAAAAGGGACCCAGGAAAGCGCCCGCTTCTCAGGCTAGGCCTGACAACTGTAGGAGACAGCCACGCCACACGCCGTATACTTTCTTCAGCGGCGGCGACGACGACGGGTGCAAAGGTCTAAGTCTATTTATATATTATATAACTTATCTCCTTTGTGATCAAACATAATATTTGATCATGACATTAAACTCCATTTTATTTCACACGATTACACTAATTCTCATGTCCACTTTTATCTTGAGGAGACTAAAATAATTAATACACTGTAAACAATATTTAATTGGGTTTTCCATTACGTACAGCACAACACAATATTTGACAGCTTTATTTTTAAGAATTTCTCTGTCTTTTTATGTATCTACTACAATTAAATATGATTTTCACACTTTTAAAAACAGAACATTCAATAAAGAATATTTAACAACATTATTGCATCTAATATGCATTTATTATATATGCATACTAATAGAAACACTTGAGTTTCAAACTTCAAGAATACACTTCGTGTTTCTTGGGAATTATCATTTGAAAGAGGCTTATTCAATGTTTAAACACTTTTAATTTAACTTTTTTTATTGAGACTGTATAAATATGCAACTATTATATTACAGAATCGGTACATCTCCGTTATCCTAAAAAGATTTTAATTTATTCACTCAAGGCATTTCAACAAGATATGGTTAGTAAACCATTTTAGGTTTATATTCTTAGCACTTTGTTTATTTAAGAAAAAAGTAACATTTATTAAGAACAATTGTATTCCTTATCTGTTGTTTACATTTTGATATTAACAACTGTAATGTTATTAATTACCCTGCTATGGAATATAATTATTCCCAGCACCTTCCTAATCAAGACTCTCCATAAAATAGGTTAGATTGTTTATAATAACCCTCTTTCAGACATCAATACTTTAACTTTGAATTTACAATATACACAGAGAAAGTCATTGATTGATTGATTGATTGATTAATTGATTGATTGATTGCAGGGAGAAACTAATATAACTATTATATTATATTACAAATTTACATAATTTTAACAACAACAATTTAAAATAACTTGATATATGTAAGAAATACAAACCAAAAATCGGGCTTAGAAACACACATTTGATCTACAGAATTTTACAAGATTTAAGAACACAAAACTCAAAATATCATTACTTTTCAATACAACAATTATATTACTAACCACAAAATAATGTTAGTGATCAACTTCTAAATCAAGAGATTAGGTGCATAATGCATGGAGATTACACATAGCACAACAACTATAATTAATAACATACCTAGGCCACATTGACATGTTTTAAATACTTTGACAAAAAAGATAATTAGTTGTTTTTCAACTACATTCAGTCGAAAACTAAAATGCAAAATACATATATGTTAACAGTACTTTTTACAAATACAAGAATTTTTTTCCCAGTTCATGACTATAGGGACAATTAGCGACCATGCCAACTAATTCTATAACAATGTCTTTGTGTGTTCAGTTTCACCTATATTATTTATCGTTCAGCTCCAGAACTACATACCTTATACTGAGAGATGTAGACTGCCCTGCTATGCACAAACAACTATGATATATACATGTCTACGTAGCTAATCTTCTACAATGCAATACAATACTTATATCAGGAGACTTTTAACTAAATTGTGAACTTTAATTAACACTGTCTAACAGAGGCCAGTGCAGAGGCACAATTTACTGTAATATAATTTATAGTTTTACTGCAAGCTATTTTCAGATTAATCCACTTAAGCAATACACCAGGGTGCTGTGATTGTAGAGACTTTATCTCACCCTTCACAGACATTCATTGTTACACTTAATTGGTATTCAATACATCTCTATACACATCTATCTAGTAACAGACTGTAGTGCTATTCAAGGTTATCACACAGTTACTCAAACCACTAACAATGAAACCACTAACAATGTATTCGAAATACCTGGTGAGGCAACATATATTTATTTATGCTAAACAAAATTTACACGATAATATGACTTCTAAGACTAACTTTTATAACAATTATAATAATTTCACATTTCTAATTAAAATGCAGAAAACACTTTAAATGTTATGTGGATAATACATGATAACATGACTAGATATGGCATTGCACAACACTGCCTATTGACAACAAAAAATGATTTGAGAGCTAGTGCAAAAATAAAGTCAAGTGGAGCCTATAAATTACATTTTAAAAAATTGAAACAGATCAACCATTGACAACTTTAAAAGACAAATTACATTTACAAAGAATGCTGGCAATTGCCTACTGGAAAAAAATCTTATACTTTGGAATATTATGTCCATGCACATTACAATACAGAATTTACAAATTATGTACAGAGCGAAAATTTAAAATATGTATGGAAAATACAGTAAGTGAAACACAGAATGAAAAAGTACAATGAAGGACAGCAAGTAATTTTATATGAAGAGAACTTAAATTAAGACTCCAATGTACTTTGTTCAATTAAATAATATTTTTAAATTACATATTTAATTATTTACATACAAGTTACAGATTACTATATCACACATAACTAAGGATCACAATTGTCAATAGGAAAACAGTCAATACTGACCACTACTTAAACTATTGATAAAGAATTTATACTCATTTATTTGTTTTTTTTCTTGAGCATACGCACCTGATACAAATTTTGCACAGACAGAGAGGGGGCGCACAGTGATGTCAACCGACTGGCCACATAACACATGTTGCTGGTCGTGCACAGTAAATTATAAGGCAGTGTCTTCATGGCATACAAGGCAGGTTACACTCAAACAGTTGGGCATCCAGACCCAGCTGAGGGTGGGTAACTCTGAGGAGGTGGGGATTAGGACTCATACTTAGGACTCCCCTTGTATGCATATTTGAAGGCAGCATGCCCTGTATGGACTCATAAATATATCATCACCCTTTCCTCCATGATGGTGGCAACAACATCACACTTATAATTACCATATAATAAGAAAAACAAAGATTTATACATTTTGGGAATTTAAGGGGAAGATTCAGTAGCATACAAGCAAACACAAAGTCATAAGACAGACTGGGATCGGTTTCATTACATCATTAATTATACGTTATAATTTGGTCTAACATAATATCTAGTATAGTAATGTTATAGGAGGGTAAGTGAGGAGCCTTCATAAAATAAGCAAAGTTACTTTATCTCTGGGTAGAAGTCCGAGAGGCTAGAAAGCTTTAGATTAATTGACTATTCATGAATCCCACTGTTTAGCTGTAATACTACCTTCCTTTCCACCACCTATGAGGCCCAAGCTACAATGTACTATTCAAGGATTTCAAGATACACTAATAATCAATGCAAATTGCACAAATGCAAGATTTACATTTACAAGGTATGAAACCAGGCAACCAGATATGATATTATATCATGTGGAAACATAACAATACTGTAGGTCACTTACAACAACACTAAGCCAATATTGAAAAAAAAGATTGAACAGCGAGATAGAACACTTAGTACAAAACAAGGTACCAGGCGGTCAATACTGAAAACAGGCTTGGAAGGGGTAAAGTAGATGAGACCAAATAATACTGATAAGCACAAAATACATTTAAGGTTACATTACCTGCAGGACACTGCTCTGCCGTGGAGGAGAAGGTCTGTAAAAAAGGCAAGTAACCGGAGACAGAAATGGATGGGATAAGAAGCCAATAACATGAACTTGGTCACCGATATCCAAGGGCAACAGGTACTCAGAGAAAAGTAATCCAATTATAACCAGATTTCAAACACAAACATATGCAATTAAATATTACTACCAACAGCAATTGATAAATGGACAGGTCTGGACCTTCATCTGAGAGATCTACAACTAGGTTAGGGAGAGAACAGACCTACAAAAATTAGTTCAACTAACTACCTCTGATGAACAGTAAGTACAAATTCATATTCGAAAACACTGTGATGAGGAACAAATTATGTAAAAAAGGGTAGCGGAAAACACAAGAATAATATGCAAATTATATGCTAATTTTCACGCTGCGCCAGGATTAAATCCAAATACTAATGCGGAGTTAATTGGTGGAACATGAAAAGATTTTCTAGTTTAAAAATTTATATATCTAAAAAAAAATTTTTTTTTAACATACAGCACTAGATGATGTTTACTTTTACAGACAGGGTTTCAACTTCAGCCCAATTGATCACATCTTCCTTCTACTGCTTGACCATGCCTTCGTTAGCTCTTGGCTAGAAACATTCCTTGTTTATCAAATTAGCAGAGGCTTGTACAGGAAAAATGGGGTGTGGCGAATTTTTTATACTAAAATTAGTTATTTTAGCGGTTAACAAGTTTTGGATGGCCCACAGCAAACTTTGAATACTGCAGGTCCTTCAAGCACCTGACGTGGGTGGCAGGAAAGCACTACAGTCAGTGACCTTTGGGTGTCAGCAACCTCATGTTGCAGACACAGACTACTACTACTACTACTACTACTACTACTACTACTACTACTACTACTACTACTACTACTACTAAAACAACAACAACAACCATCTTGTGGGATGCTGGGGGGGGGGGAGGATTGGGAAGAAATTAAAACCTTAAAGAAGGGTTAATTGTATGCTAAAGAGAGGAGATGGTGGACAGAGAGAGGAAAATGTATAATCGGGTTAAAATACAAGATCAAAGTAGAGACCACTGTGGTGGGAGGGAGAGGGGGTGCATTGACAGAGACAAAGAGAAGGGAGAACAACAAGAAGGACAGAAGTTTGTAAGCAGCAGAATCTGAGGGATTGTCTTTAGGGATATTAAAGTTCCAAAACATGAATGAGGGAAAATTTGATAAGCAAAAGTAAGGGGAGCGAGGTGGCAAAGAGATCAAGGAATAGAGAGACGGAACAAGAAGGATGGTATATAATGACAACACGGAGGTTAAGTGGGTAAAAGAGGTGGACAGTCTGTAACTCGAAGAAGAAATAAAGTGAAGTTTAAGGCTAAAGAAGGCAGAAACAGTAGCAGGGAGAGATAAATATGACAATGCCAACACATTACCAGTCAACGTTGTGTGTGAGAAGGACAAGACAACTAAAGAAAGGAAAGAAGGACAGGTAGTGCAGGGAATAAATAGACAAACTTCTAAGAAGGAAGACAAGGGAGGAGGGGAAGGAAGACAAGGGAGGAGGGGAGGGGAAGGGAAGGAAGACAAGGGAGGAGGGGAAGGAAGACAGGGGAGGAGGGGAAGGAAGACAAGGGAGGAGGGGAAGAAAAGGGAAGGAAGCAAAAAAAGGAAGGAAGACAAGGGAGGAGGGGAGGGAGGGAAGGAAGGAAGAAAGGAAGAAAGGAAGAAAGGAAGAAAGGAAGACAAGGGAGGAGGGGAAGGAAGACAAGGGAAGGAAAATGAAGAAAGGAAGACAAGGGAGGAGGGGAAGGAAGACAAAGGAGGAGGAGGAGGAGAAGGAAGAAGGAAGACAAGGGAGGAGGGGAAGGAAGAAAGGAAGACAAGGGAGGAGGGGAAGGAAGAAGGAAGACAAGGGAGGAGGGGAAGGAAGACAAGGGAGGGAAGGAAGGGAAAGAGGGGATGGAAAGCGGGATGGAGACTAGGAGGACAAAGGAAATGATGGGGGAGGGGCAGTTCTTCAGAACAAGGGCACAGAAGCAGAGGACAGGAGAGGGGGGGGTTGGAAGGGAGAGGGGGCAGGAAGGAGGGGGGAATATAGGAAGGTTGGACAAGAGAAATAGAGGGACAGAGATAGAGGTAGAGTAAGAGTAAAGAATTTAGAGAGGAGCCTGAAATAAATCATTGAAGTATGACAGAAATAAAGGAGAGTGAGTGAGTGAGTGAGTGAGTGAGTGAGTGAGTGAATGAATGAATGAATGAATGAATGAAAAATCAAAAATAAAGTAAAGCAATGGTGAGAACAGGACAGGCGAGTACAGTAAGAGACTCCAGAGGAAGAAATGATGTAAAGGGATACCAAGGGAATGGAAAGTCGTTGGGACAGTAGAGATAAAGGATGGGTGAGTACAAAAAAATTTAGATAACACAGGTAAATTTTGCAGGAGGAGATATGGATTATATAACATTAGCCATATTGAAAGGTGCACTAAGGTCGCTGTGTGTGATCACTGGGCAGGGGGCAGCTGGGGTGGGTGGCAATTAAGCAGCAGGGTAGGTATAGAAGAAAGTGTGGGTGGAAGATAGGAACACAAAAAAAAAAACAGAATAAAGCTGCAGCTGCGCAAGAATTAAGGTTGACAAACAGATCAGCTGGGAGTGTGCAGTCCCTGCACAAAGCTGGGTCACGAGGAGGAGAATATCACAGCTCACAGGTGATTGTTGAATGTCGTCTTCAAGTTCCAGTTTTGCAAGGTAGAAGATTATTCTTCTGTTGTCTACTCTTGCTTAACTCTGGTGTAACTCTTAGTATGATATATATATATTTGTCTATACACTAGTATCAAATACACATTTAAAACAAATACACATACACACTGACTAAATACATAGACACTGGCTAATACAGACTCCCATCTACATGTTAAAAATTGGATTTCAATACTACACAATTAAACAGGACATAAAAACATGAATACAAGATAATACAATTTATATAAACACACTACTAACTAGGATATCACTAAATAAATTAAGTAGTATTAACTAATAACACCTGATACTCACTAATCACACAGATCAAAACAACTTATTTATGGAAGCATTTATGCTTTTATTTCAAATTTTATACTACAATATCATCTTGTTAACCTTTTTTACTGGGAAAACACATACACTATGGCCCAAAATCATTAAGGCTGGTATTATGAGTTCAACAAGTGCTCAGAATATGACACACAAATTGGGTCATTGCGTGCACCATAATACTTTGGATTGTCATTATGGCATGGGGGACCCTTACCACATGACCCCCCCCCCCCCCCCCCCCCCCCACCTGCTAGACTTCCATGGATGGTTGGCCTAGTGCTGGCTTTAATGAAATAGCTGAGAATACCACACATTTTTGGTGAAACAATTTCGGGCCAACCCCAACACTAGCCTGCCATGGCAGCAATAGAGTTATATAGCATTGGGGAGGGAGACGACCCTTTTTTTTTTTACTTTTTCTTTTACACAATAAAGAGCCAGCTGGCCTGTTGCTTAAGTTAAATATGCACCATAACTGGAGCAAGGGATACAGCAACAATGAAAGTTTAATGCCACAGCTGTAGAGCTTGCTACAACCATGCCTTTGTGCACTAGAGTTTGGCGCGCACACACACGCACGCACGCACGCTTACAATACACACACACACACACACACCCACACACTGTAAACTATGGCAAAACGCAACATTCCGCACAATAATTTAATTTTTGCTTTCACCCATTTAAGTATGATAGTCCATACAACAAGTAGAATAGCAGGTTCAAATATTTTGTTGGTCTACCACAGCTTGGCCCTAATTGCGAGCACTGACATGTTAATATTCTGAAGTCTTCAACAGTTTGATAACATTTTTAAACTCTTCTTAATGCTTTTGTACCATGCATACAAGATGACTATTTGGTTTTACACTAACTGTGACGACACCGTTTCATATGTACTTGTTATCCCCATGTGCCCCTACAGGGCCCGCCTTAGCACACATTATGATTGTATGCATTCAGTATGTGTGTGTTTTCATTCACCGTACCATGTCTCGTATCACCCCATACTGTGTTTGAATATCAGACATAAGACTGATAATATATGAGATTGTGCTATGTTATCTATTACACTATAGGAGAGGTACTCATGTTAGCTAGGAGAGGTACTCATGTTAGCCCTAGAGCTTCCTATTGTTTATTTATGCCAAAGGAGTAAGGAACAATGAAGAATTATAAAAACGATGTTTATCTACGATTGCATCTAGGACTGAACGTCCGATAGGTCGGGCGATTCATGCGTAAACACTACACAATTTTTTTTTTTTTTTTTAAGATTTTATTTTTGCAAGGGTCAACCAAAAGTAATATTCTATACAGCACTGTGTAAAAAAATAAAAATAAATAAAAATACATATGCAATAAAACATACAGCGTCTTGTTAGAAAAGAGTATTAATGAGAATGTGGACCCAATTTTTTTCAAGAAAGCAACTATTTTAGAAAGAGAAATAAGACTGAGAAGAGTAAAGGGGTGGGGGGGAGTGGCGGCGTGGCGGGCCGCCTAAGAGTAAGATGGAGGAAAGAGTGTGGTGGAATATGGGAGAAGAAAAAGAAAAAGAAAAAGAAGAGATGGGAGAGAAGGAACAGGGAAGGGAAGAAAGGATCCAGATGGAGTGATGCTGTAGAATCACATGACAAAAGGGGTTTGGATTTGGAAGTATGAGGTCCACGGCGCCCAAACCTTAGTGAATGACTTAGAGGTATTACGGATTATGCATGTCATGTATTCCATCTGATAAACGTACCAAATCCTACTGATAATCGTCTGTAAAGTTGGAGCATTGGGCTGCTTCCAGTCCGTAGCAATCTGGCATAGGGCAGCGGAGATTATGTGGCGAAACATTTTCATTTGATGTTTAGTGGCCGATGGAATCCCGAGAGGGAGAAGGAAAAACCTGGGAGAAAACGGGATGTCAATCTGCAGTAGCTGTAAGGCGAAGTCCCGAAGTTCCGTCCAAAATGGGGCAAGTCTGGGACACTGCCACCAGATATGGAGGAAGGACCCCTCTGCGCCACAACCTCTCCAACATGTGCTAGATGAATCTGGGAGGTTTTTTGTAATTTGGTTGGAACCAAATACCAGCGATAAAGAAGTTTGTAAGCATTTTCTTTTAATTTAACACAAATTGAACTGGAGGCTGTGTTAGTTCTAATTTCCTCCCAGTCTTCATTGTCTAGCGTTTCCCCCAAGTCTCTCTCCCAACCCCTCTCATGAGAATCTCGGTTGTTCGAATCAGGGACTTTAAGTTCCCAGTATAGTAAGGAAATGAGACCTTTGGTAGAAGATCGCCGGAGCGAAAGCGCTTCGAAAAAGGTCAACGGTCTACGACCTAGAGTTAATTTGTTGGTAGAATGAAAATTTCAGACTTGTAGGTATTGGAAGAAATATGTGTTTGGAGTATTAAGTTTTGTTTTAAAATAATCAAATGAAGGAAATTAAGTGTCTTTGGTGATATCGTTGAGATAGCGTATGTCTTTTCGTTTCCAGTGTTCAAAGGATGAAGTTATACACCCTGGTGGAAATTTGGGGTTATCAAAAAGTGGGATGACCGGGCTGGGAGTAGGAGCAAGGTTAAATTTCACATTTGCTCGATCCCAGATAGATAACGAGTGGGCTACAATCGGGTGATGAGAAACGGATCGTGGACGACTGGTGCGAGGGAGCCACAGGAGAGAGGATGAGGAAGAGATACCCAAGCTTTCTGCTTCTATCAAGACCCAGACCCTGGAGGAACTAGGAGAGTTCCATAACACACATTGGGCAAGTTGCGCCACTAAGTAATACTGCCTAAAATTGGGTACCCCTAAGCCACCACCCCGTGCCGACCTCTGCAGGTCAAGAAGGCGGACTCTTGGGCGTTTTTTGCCCCATATAAATTGCGATGTGTAGTGCTGTAAAAATTTGAAAACGTATGGGGGAATGCTTATTGGCAAGGCTTGATAAAGATATAGTAGTCTAGGCAAGATGTTCATTTTAACTGAATTGATACGTCCTATCCATGAAATAAAGTGCTGGTTCCAAGCTTCAAGATCAGATTTAATCTGGAAGAGTTATTTTGGGTAATTGGCTTGAAAAAGTTGATTGTATTGCTTAGTGACGTGAATGCCTAAATATTTAATCTTTTTTTTATGCCATTTGAAGGGGAATTGAAGAGAGAGGGAAGATCTAGTTTTGCCTGTTAGAAAAAAATCAAGAATTTCTGTTTTTTGAGGATTTATTTTGTATCCTGAAATGATGCTGTACATGTTGATATCTGCAAGGAGGGGGGGCAGAGAGACTGCAGGGTCCGAGAGAGTCAGGAGAACATCGTCTGCATACAATGATATTTTGTGTTCAGATCTCCCTGTTTTAATTCCTTGAATAGCCTTATTAGATCGTATCTTTGCAGCTAAGGGTTCAATTAGAAGGGCAAAAATTAAAGGTGAGAGGGGGCAACCTTGCCTTGTTCCGTTGGAGATTGAAAATGGGGAGGATGAGACCCCATTGGCCACCACCGTTGCCCTGGGTGATTGGTATAAAGCTAGTAGCCCATCTAAAAATTTACCAGAGAAGCCCATTGACCTCAAGACCATAGACATAAAAGGCCAAGAAATTCGGTAAAATGCTTTTTCAGCATCTAGCACCATAATCAGAGATGGACATTTAGTGGTATTAATAGAGTGTACGAGGTCAATAGCGCGTCTAGTGTTGTCTATAGCTTGGCGGCCTGGTATAAACCCAACCTGATCCGGATGGATCAGGGAAGGAAGAAGGACATTCAACCGATTAGCTAAAATTTTGGCATATATCTTGAGATCTACATTCAGTAGTGATATTGGTCTATAGCTGGAACACAAGGTGGGGTCTTTCTCTGGTTTTGGTATAACCACGATGGTGGCCAAGGTCGTCGCCTCGTTAAACGGGGAGCCTGTTAATACTTTATTAAAAAAATCTGTCATGTGAGGGGCAAGATCTTTAGCAAATTATTTGTAATATTGTGGGGTGAGTCCGTCGGGGCCACACTACACAATTTTTAAATGATTTTTAGCACACCTACCGTCTGGGCAGAAACTTTTGAGAGCCATATTGTCATCTTATAAAAGTTTCAGTTAATACACACTACTATTACATATGGCAAATATTTTAAAATAGGAGAAAATAAAGTTCTCTTATTATAGGGTCACTCTGTAGTTCACAATTAATTGTGAATTACATGGGCTACACTACTGAAGCTGCACCTGTCTCTGTTGTATTGCTCTTCCACGGGCTGGATCGCTTAAGCTACACTTGTCTTCATTGTGCTGCTACTAAACGGGCCGTGCTGCTCAAGTTACATCTGACCCTACTGTGTAACCCCTTCACGGACTACACCAATCAAGTTCATCTACTACGCATTTGTCTCTGTGGCATTACAGATCGTATCATCTAAGCTGCTTGTTCTTATCTACTCCTGCTGGCTGAACTGTTCCTATTTCATCTATGCATATAATGGCATTACGGGGTATTCCACTCTGGCTGCATGGACTGTGATTATCTTGCTGCCTGGACTGTTACTTGTACCTCCTGTATCGTGCTGCCTCATTGTGCTCTCATATACCTGCTGCATTACCATCTCCACTCTGTTGCTGGACTGTTCATGCTATTGCTATATATATATGAAAACACAGATTATACCACTAATTGTATTCATTCATACTATATTGCCGGTGGCACTGCTCACCCTGTTCCTACGCTCCTTGTATCAATATACTGAGACTGTTCTATTGTTCATACAGTCATCATTAAATCGCTGATTGTACTTTTATCCTGCATCTGTTTTCTATCCGCTGTCTGGGTGTAGAACTCACACCATTACCAGTGTGCCTACGCTACACCAGTCACTATCACTCCCCTGGGACCCTGCCCAACACCCCTGGTAGGGACTGCGACCTGCGGGTGAACGCTGATAAATCCAAGTCACCTTGATTGAGGTGACCGCTGGTGAAGACCATTCGCCCGTTAGACTCCGCGCCCTGCTAGGGGGTAACATCTATTGGCCAGATCCAAGAGTCCAGAATACCAAAGCGTGACAGAGTCGCAGTTTGAGGAACTATAGCCGGTTGGTCGTTAAATCGGTCCAAAATTCATACAAACTACATGATCGGAAGGTGCTTAAATTTAGATTATTAAACAGTATGACCAACTAAAGGAAATGCCGACTGGCACTTTGGGACAACAGTCGTTCCTCATGTAAGTATACACACTAACAAGATATCTGAATAAACGGTCATATGTTGGCTGATTGGCTGACAAAAAATCCAGTGTCTACCAAGCCTTATTGGATGTGTATTATAGATCTGCAAATAAGGTAGACCACAGTATTGTTTAGTGGAAGACATCTTTGTTTATCCAAACCACAGGAGATAAAACTAGGGTTTGGGTCTCCCCCTTTGTTCCACATCTAGTCAGACACGTGTTTTGTTTACAGCACAATGGAGAGAACAGCCAACATTATATTATGCTCTAACCATTTATTTAGATTATAAATATTCTACCCTGGCATTTATATTGCTATTCAACCACACCTTACAGGCTGACAGTGAAAAAACTTTGAAATTGTGCTTTTAACAACAGCATTAGGAAAAATAGATAAGGTTTAGTAGTGTATTCACTAGACAGACAGTCACTCTCTGTGCCTGATTTAATCCCCTTAATTAGGAAATGTGTATTGTATTCCTATGCCTTAATATCCGAAGACACAGAAAAAATGCAAACACGTCCCTATAGCCTGAGCCTATTCTGTGGGTGTAAGATAGAGTAGTGGACTGTTCAGGAGATTAACAAAGATCAAGCTAGTGTAGGATAACATATTGTGTATATTACAACTCTGCTACTCTCTGCTTGGACACATCACGATACCTTCCTGACACATAATGACAACATGTGTGTGTGCGTATGTATATGTATGTATGTATGTATGTATGTATGTATGTATGTATGTATGTATGTATGTATATTAGGGAATTTAGACTGTACGCCCCAATGGGGCAGGAGCAAATGTGAATGAGTTCTCTGTACAGCGCTGCAGAATTAGTGGCATTATATAAATAAATAGATGGTGATGATGATGATGATGATGGATGTGTCCAATACAAACAGTATGTGGAATATAGACCCAAAAGAATGCACAGAAAATTTTTTTCAATTAATGTCACCTGTTGATAATATTGTCACTTCCCCATAAAATACATTAATTACAATGTAATTAATGTCTACATTACATAAAATGCATTTGTACAACAGATTATGAGAGATAACACATGTTATAGCTTACATACATGACCATCATCACTCTGCAGTGAAACTTTAGCTCTTGGTGTGGATACGTGAGACCCTGATGTTTCAAATAAACTTACTCAAGCCAAGCGCTGCGGGGGCCTACTAAGTGAGAGATGAGGGGTAGACTGTGACAGCCCCTTTATTAAGCTGGTCTCATTCTGGATAGACCTTGTAAGCACCCTTCATGAGGGGAAGTCCTACACCATAGACATGAAAAGTGTGATAAGAAGGCCAGCTCCCAGTTAACTGAGTGTTTTACTTGGGACATTAATGATTAGGCATTATGGCTCGAGTTAGGCTGATCTAGGGTTGCCGTAAGGAAATGTGGATTGCAGCCAGAGCTGGACTGACCAGATGGGCCCAGATGGGCCGCTGCGGATTACCTCTCACTGTCTTCCAGGACCTGACTGCCATGTCAGGTCCCGGGAAGGCAGTATTTACAGCAGAGCTAAAGGGGCTGGCCCTAACCTATTAGTGACCGGCCCGACATTCACTGACTTCTAGGTGGCCGGCTCCTCCCCAGGAACCAGCCACCTTACTAACAGTGCCGCGCACGTGGATCAGCCCAGGGCTGCTGCATCCCCCCTCCCCCTCTTCCCAGATGTTCAGAGCCTCTTCTGTCTCCTGCTCTACGGCGGGTGCTCCCATCACACAAAAACTGACAGCTGCAGATCCCTCCTTGCTATGCGCCCACAACAGCACCATAACCAGGTATGTATACATTTTGCTATGTGCTAAGTATTTTTGATTACTACTATGTTGGCACTATTTTAACATAATTTGAACTTGGGGGCTCTACTGTGGGGCATATTTTGAACCTGGGAGCACTACTGTGGCATAATTTGAACATAAGGGCACTAATGTGGCATAATTTGAACATGGGGAACTACTGTGTGGAATATTTTGAACCTGGGGCCACTAGTGTGGCATAATTTGAACCTGGGGCCACTACTATGTAGCATATCAATTGGGAGAACTACTGTGTGACATAATATGAACTGGGAGCACTACGGTGTGTGGCATAATATGAACTAGGAACACTACGGTGTGTGGCATAATATGACCTGGGAACAGTACGATGTGGCATAATATGACCTGTGAACAGTACGATGTGGCATAATATGAACTGGGAGCACTACGGTGTGGCATAATATGAACTGGGAGCACTACGGTGTGTGGCATAATATGAACTGGGAGCACTACGGTGTGGCATAATATGAACTGGGAGCACTACGGTGTGTGACATAATATGAACTGGGAGCACTACGGTGTGTGGCATAATATGAACTGGGAGCACTACGGTGTGGCATAATATGAACTGGGAGCACTACGGTGTGTGACATAATATGAACTGGGAGCACTACGGTGTGGCATAATATGAACTGGGAGCACTACGGTGTGTGACATAATATGAACTGGGAGCACTACGGTGTGGCATAATATGAACTGGGAGCACTACGGTGTGTGACATAATATGAACTGGGAGCACTACGGTGTGTGGCATAATATGAACTGGGAGCACTACGGTGTGGCATAATATGAACTTCTGCCAAAGGGGGATGGCCTAGTGCTTTTTCATGCACAAGTCTTTGTCATTGGCGACTAATGAAGGGGCTCCAAGAAGTTGCTGTACTGAGGCCCGAAATTGCTCTTGGACACCCTGCCTGGGAATCAAGGTGGCAGACATCTCCAGGTAAATAATCTAAATGTTTCCTATCTAATCAATAAATACTGTGTTATTTAAAATGAATAGAAAATACTCTTATCCAATTACTGTAGTAAAAAGATTATTTACATCTGACATTTTGCTGTAGATGGAAATACTTTTAATGTGGCAGTGTAGGTTCAGGGGATCATTCTACAGTTATGATATTTTTCTGATATATTTCTTAGCGTTTTAATTTTGTGTGGAATGCTTCAGGATAATTCTGCCATTCCATCTTAATTGAGAGAAAGGGGAACTTGTCAATTATATGCAGGGCCAGACTGGTACTAAAAAAAAGCACTGGCATTTAAAATACACAGGCCCACCTCAGTTCAAACATGAAAGAAATTGCGTGCCGCTGCGCAGAAAAGGGCGTGGTCACATTGTGTTGTGGGTGTGGCCAACATGGGGCATTGATACATACATTATAATAAAACATTACATGCTTCTGCTGCTGCTGACATCCATAAGGGTGGGAACTTCCTGCAGAGTGAGCAGGGAAGCTCTTTGTATCACGAGGTTAAAAAATCTCGGCTTGCTGCAGGCTGTGTCCTGTCCGGGAACTGAGAGCAGCTATCAGTTCCCTTTCCCTAACCAGAGCTGGATTAAGGCACAGGTGGCCCGGGGTATTTAAGACAGCAGGGCCCTATTATGTAACATGGTTATCATTTTAGACAAAAACACAGGCAATACTGTGTACACTACTGTTAGAAGCACACAGCTTTGCCATCACAAGCAGTACATAGTGAAGCGGGACATACCTCCCAACTGTCCTTGCAGTCAAACCAAATCCTGACTATGTGAGACAGTCACCCAATTTCAGGACTGCCCCACCAGATTCAGGACAGTTGGCAGATTGTCCTGCTCTCTCCTACCTGTCTTGCTCACTTTCAACAATTGTAGCAGCTGGTTTCTTTAGCTCAGTTCTGTCTTGTCTTGATCCTGGAATATTGGGTGCCCTATTTTGAAAAAAAAAAGGGGGTACATGAGATTTAGAAAACTCCAACCAGCCGAAACAAAGAATTCATATTCACATTTAATAAATAACCCTCCTCCCAAAAATCAGCCCCATATTCAATTGATAGACCACCACATTATTAAATTAAAGGTTCTTTCACCTCACCTAAAATAATTAGCCCCCCAGCTACACTCCACCGTTAAATAGCCTACCTCCCACACTATATTAAGATCCTCCCTTCCCTCACATATTATATGAAAATACTGCGCACGCACACTATATGAACATGGCCAAACACACACGCACACTATTGCAACATGGGGCCCCATAGCCACACTACTAGCTCCACAGCCCCACTATTAGACACACTATTTACTCCACTGTTTGTTTGCCCCACTGTTTGTTTTAGCCCCAGTTTGCCCCCACTGTTTTTTTGCACCACTGTTTGTTAGCCACACTGTTTGTTTGCAACACTGTTTGTTAGTTAGCCCCCACTGTTTGTTAGTTAGCCCCACTGTTTGTTTGTTAGCCCCCACTTTGTTTTAGCCCCAGTTTGACCCACTGTTTGTTTGCCCCACTATTACTTACATACACACACACACACACACACACACACACACACACACACTTACCTTACATCCAGCAGCAACACTCTGCGCGCTGCTCAGTGGACAGAGCATAAGTGACAGCCGCCTATGCGAGCAATAACATGGAACGGCCCTACGTGACAGGAGCCGTCCCATGTGATTGGTCGCATAGGCGGCTGTCACTGATTCTCTGTCCGCAGAGCAGCGCGCAGAGTGTTGCTGCTCGCTCGGTGGGCAAACGGACCGGGCAAACGGACCGGCCCATCTGGCCGTTGGCCCTTCTGGCATTTGCCAGAAGTGCCAGATGGCCAGTCCGGCCCTGATTATATGTGCGCAACTACTCTGCTGCTATTTTGTGGGAGATTTCAAAAAACAGAACATTGGTTCCCTACAGTGGCGCCTGTATGGGGGGTGGTATTGCTGTAATGTGAGGGTGGTGGTAATGTTGTAGTTTTGGGTATTAATATTGCTAATAAGTAGGAGAGGGTATTGCTGTAATGTTGGGGGGTCATGCTAGACGCTGTAATATGGGGGTGATGCCAGTTGCTGTAATGTGGGGATGATGCTGGTTGCTGTAATGTGAGGGGTGATGCTGGATGCTGTAATGTGGGGGGTGATGCCGGTTGCTGTAATGTGGGGATGATGCTGGATGCTGTAATGTGGGGGGGGGGGGAGGGTCATGCCGGTTACTGTAATGTGGGGGGTGATGCCGTTTGCTGTAATGTGGGGGGGTGATGCCGGTTACTGTTATGTGGGGGGTTGCTGTAATGTGGGGGGGAGGCCGGTTGCTGTAATGTGGGGATGATGCTGGATGCTGTAATGTGGGGGTTGGGGTCATGCCGGTTACTGTCATGTGGGGGGTGATGCCGTTTGCTGTAATGTGGGGGGTGATGCCGGTTGCTGTAATGTGGGGGTGATGCTGGATGCTGTAATGTGGGGGGGGGTCATGCCGGTTACTGTCATGTGGGGGGTGATGCCGGTTGCTGTAATGTGGGGGTGATGCCGGTTACTGTTATGTGGGGGGTGATGCCGGTTGCTGTAATGTGGGGGGTGATGCCGGTTGCTGTAATGTGGGGGTGATGCCGGTTACTGTCATGTGGGGGGTGATGCCGGTTGCTGTAATGTGGGGGTGATGCTGGATGCTGTAATGTGGGGGGGGGGGTCATGCCGGTTACTGTCATGTGGGGGGTGATGCCGGTTGCTGTAATGTGGGGGTGATGCCGGTTACTGTTATGTGGGGGGTTGCTGTAATGTGGGGGGTGATGCCGGTTGCTGTAATGTGGGGATGATGCTGTAATGTGGGGGTTGGGGTCATGCCGGTTACTGTCATGTGGGGGGTGATGCCGGTTGCTGTAATGTGGGGGTGATGCCGGTTACTGTTATGTGGGGGGTGATGCCGGTTGCTGTAATGTGGGAGGTGATGCCGGTTGCTGTAATGTGGGGGTGATGCCGGTTACTGTTATGTGGGGGGTTGCTGTAATGTGGGGGTGATGCCGGTTGCTGTAATGTGGGGATGATGCTGTAATGTGGGGGTTGGGGTCATGCCGGTTACACTCATGTGGGGGGTGTTGCCGGTTGCTGTAATGTGGGGATGATGCTGGATGCTGTAATGTGGGGGGGGGGGGTCATGCCGGTTACTGTCATGTGGGGGGTGATGCCGGTTGCTGTAATGTGGGGGTGATGCTGGATGCTGTAATGTGGGGGGGGGTCATGCCGGTTACTGTCATGTGGGGAGTGATGCCGGTTGCTGTAATGTGGGGGTGATGCCGGTTACTGTTATGTGGGGGGTGATGCCGGTTGCTGTAATGTGGGGGTGATGCCGGTTGCTGTAATGTGGGGATGATGCTGTAATGTGGGGGATGGGGTCATGCCGGTTACTGTCATGTGGGGGGTGATGCCGGTTGCTGTAATGTGGGGGTGATGCCGGTTACTGTTATGTGGGGGGTGATGCCGGTTGCTGTAATGTGGGGGTGATGCCGGTTGCTGTAATGTGGGGATGATGCTGGATGCTGTAATGTGGGGTGGGGGGGGGGGTCATGCCGGTTACTGTAATGTGGGGGGTGATGCCGGTTGCTGTAATGTGGGGATGATGCTGGATGCTGTAATGTGGGGGGGGGGGGTCATGCCGGTTACTGTCATGTGGGGGGTGATGCCGGTTGCTGTAATGTGGGGGTGATGCCGGTTACTGTTATGTGGGGGGTTGCTGTAATGTGGGGGTGATGCCGGTTGCTGTAATGTGGGGATGATGCTGTAATGTGGGGGTTGGGGTCATGCCGGTTACTGTCATGTGGGGGGTGTTGCCGGTTGCTGTAATGTGGGGATGATGCTGGATGCTGTAATGGGGGGGGGGGGGGTCATGCCGGTTACTGTCATGTGGGGAGTGATGCCGGTTGCTGTAATGTGGGGGTGATGCCGGTTACTGTTATGTGGGGGGTAATGCCGGTTGCTGTAATGTGGGGGGTGATGCCGTTTGCTGTAATGTGGGGGGTGATGCCGGTTACTGTTATGTGGGGGGTTGCTGTAATGTGGGGGTGATGCCGGTTGCTGTAATGTGGGGATGATGCTGGATGCTGTAATGTGGGGGTTGGGGTCATGCCGGTTACTGTCATGTGGGGGGTGATGCCGGTTGCTGTAATGTGGGGGTGATGCTGGATGCTGTAATGTGGGGGGGGGGGGTCATGCCGGTTACTGTCATGTGGGGGGTGATGCCGGTTGCTGTAATGTGGGGGTGATGCCGGTTGCTGTAATGTGGGGGTGATGCTGGATGCTGTAATGTGGGGGGGGGGGTCATGCCGGTTACTGTCATGTGGGGGGTGATGCCGGTTGCTGTAATGTGGGGGTGATGCCGGTTACTGTTATGTGGGGGGTTGCTGTAATGTGGGGGTGATGCCGGTTGCTGTAATGTGGGGATGATGCTGTAATGTGGGGGTTGGGGTCATGCCGGTTACTGTCATGTGGGGGGTGATGCCGGTTGCTGTAATGTGGGGGTGATGCCGGTTACTGTTATGTGGGGGGTGATGCCGGTTGCTGTAATGTGGGAGGTGATGCCGGTTGCTGTAATGTGGGGGTGATGCCGGTTACTGTTATGTGGGGGGTTGCTGTAATGTGGGGGTGATGCCGGTTGCTGTAATGTGGGGATGATGCTGTAATGTGGGGGTTGGGGTCATGCCGGTTACTGTCATGTGGGGGGTGTTGCCGGTTGCTGTAATGTGGGGATGATGCTGGATGCTGTAATGTGGGGGGGGGGTCATGCCGGTTACTGTCATGTGGGGGGTGATGCCGGTTGCTGTAATGTGGGGGTGATGCTGGATGCTGTAATGTGGGGGTGATGCTGGTTGCTGTAATGGGGGGGGGGGGGTGATGCCGGTTACTGTAATGTGGGGGGTGATGCTGGATGCTGTAATGTGGGGGATCATGCCGGTTACTGTAATGTGGGGGTGATGCCGGTTACTGTTATGTGGGGGGGTGATGCCGGTTGCTGTAATGTGGGGGTGATGCCGGTTGCTGTAATGTGGGGATGATGCTGTAATGTGGGGGTTGGGGTCATGCCGGTTACTGTCATGTGGGGGGCGATGCCGGTTGCTGTAATGTGGGGGTGATGCCGGTTACTGTTATGTGAGGGGTGATGCTGGTTGCTGTAATGTGGGGGTGATGCCGGTTGCTGTAATGTGGGGATGATGCTGGATGCTGTAATGTGGGGGGGGGGGGGGTCATGCCGGTTACTGTCATGTGGGGGGTGATGCCGGTTGCTGTAATGTGGGGGTGATGCCGGTTACTGTTATGTGGGGGGTGATGCCGGTTGCTGTGATGTGGGGATGATGCTGGATGCTGTAATGTGGGGGGGGGGGGTCATGCCGGGTTACTGTCATGTGGAGGGTGATGCCGGTTGCTGTAATGTGGGGGTGATGCCGGTTACTGTTATGTGGGGGGTGATGCCGGTTGCTGTAATGTGGGGGTGATGCCGGTTGCTGTAATGTGGGGATGATGCTGGATGCTGTAATGTGGGGGGGGGGGGGGGTCATGCCGGTTACTGTAATGTGGGGAGTGATGCCGGTTGCTGTAATGTGGGGGTGATGCTGGATGCTGTAATGTGGGGGTTATGCTGGTTGCTGTAATGGGGGGGGGGGGGGTGATGCCGGTTACTGTAATGTGGGGGGTGATGCTGGATGCTGTAATGTGGGGGATCATGCCGGTTACTGTAATGTGGGGGTTGATGCCGGTTGCTGTAATGTGGGGATGATGCTGGATGCTGTAATGTGGGGGGTGATGCCGTTTACTGTAATGTGGGGATGATGCTGGATGCTGTAATGTGGGGTTGATGCCGGTTACTGTTATGTGGGGGGTGATGCCGGTTGCTGTAATGTGGGGGGTGATGCCGGTTGCTGTAATGTGGGGGTGATGCCGGATGCTGTAATGTTGGGGTGATGCTCTTTGCTGTAATGTGGGGGGTGATGCTGGATGATGTAATGTGGGGGTGATGCTGGATGCTGTAATATGGGGGTAATGCTGGTTGCTGTAATGTGGGGGTGATGCTGGTGCCTGTAATGTGGGGTTGATGCCGGTTGCTGTAATGTGAGGGGTGATGCTGGATGCTGTAATATGGGAGGTGATGCTGGATGCTGTAATGTGGGGGGTGATGCTGGATGATGTAATGTGGGGGGTGATGCTGGTTGCTGTAATGTGGGGGGTGATGCTGGTTGCTGTAATGTGGGGGGTGATGCTGGATGATGTAATGTGGGGGGTGATGCTGGATGATGTAATGTGGGGGGTGATGCCGGTTACTGTAATGTGGGGGGTGATGCCGGTTACTGTAATGTGGGGGGTGATGCCGGTTACTGTAATGTGGGGGGTGATGCTGGATGCTGTAATGTGGAGGATCATGCCGGTTACTGTAATGTGGGGGGTGATGCCGGTTGCTGTAATGTGGGGGTGATGCCGGTTGCTGTAATGTGGGGATGATGCTGTAATGTGGGGGTTGGGGTCATGCCGGTTACTGTCATGTGGGGGGTGATGCCGGTTGCTGTAATGTGGGGGTGATGCCGGTTACTGTTATGTGGGGGGTGATGCCGGTTGCTGTAATGTGGGGGTGATGCCGGTTGCTGTAATGTGGGGATGATGCTGGATGCTGTAATGTGGGGTGGGGGGGTCATGCCGGTTACTGTAATGTGGGGGGTGATGCCGGTTGCTGTAATGTGGGGATGATGCTGGATGCTGTAATGTGGGGGGGGGGGGGGGGGGGGGTCATGCCAGTTACTGTCATGTGGGGGGTGATGCCGGTTGCTGTAATGTGGGGGTGATGCCGGTTACTGTTATGTGGGGGGTGATGCCGGTTGCTGTAATGTGGGGGTGATCCCGGTTGCTGTAATGTGGGTATGATGCTGGATGCTGTAATGTGGGGTGGGGGGGTGGGTCATGCCGGTTACTGTTATGTGGGGGGTGATGCCGGTTGCTGTAATGTGGGGATGATGCTGGATGCTGTAATGTGGGGGGGGGGGTCATGCCGGGTTACTGTCATGTGGAGGGTGATGCCGGTTGCTGTAATGTGGGGGTGATGCCGGTTACTGTTATGTGGGGGGTGATGCCGGTTGCTGTAATGTGGGAGGTGATGCCGGTTGCTGTAATGTGGGGGTGATGCCGGTTACTGTTATGTGGGGGGTTGCTGTAATGTGGGGGTGATGCCGGTTGCTGTAATGTGGGGATGATGCTGTAATGTGGGGGTTGGGGTCATGCCGGTTACTGTCATGTGGGGGGTGATGCCGGTTGCTGTAATGTGGGGGTGATGCTGGATGCTGTAATGGGGGGGGGGGGTGATGCCGGTTACTGTAATGTGGGGGGTGATGCTGGATGCTGTAATGTGGGGGATCATGCCGGTTACTGTAATGTGGGGGTTGATGCCGGTTACTGTTATGTGGGGGGTGATGCCGGTTGCTGTAATGTGGGGGTGATGCCGGTTGCTGTAATGTGGGGATGATGCTGTAATGTGGGGGGGGGGTCATGCCGGTTACTGTCATGTGGGGGGCGATGCCGGTTGCTGTAATGTGGGGGTGATGCCGGTTACTGTTATGTGGGGGGTGATGCCGGTTGCTGTAATGTGGGGGTGATGCCGGTTGCTGTAATGTGGGGATGATGCTGGATGCTGTAATGTGGGGGGGGGGGGGTCATGCCGGTTACTGTCATGTGGGGGGTGATGCCGGTTGCTGTAATGTGGGGGGTGATGCCGGTTGCTGTAATGTGGGGGTGATGCCGGTTACTGTTATGTGGGGGGTGATGCCGGTTGCTGTAATGTGGGGGTGATGCCGGTTACTGTTATGTGGGGGGTGATGCCGGTTGCTGTAATGTGGGGGTGATGCCGGTTACTGTTATGTGGGGATGATGCTGGATGCTGTAATGTGGGGGGTGATGCCGTTTACTGTAATGTGGGGATGATGCTGGATGCTGTAATGTGGGGTTGATGCCGGTTACTGTTATGTGGGGGGTGATGCCGGTTGCTTTAATGTGGGGGGTGATGCCGGTTGCTGTAATGTGGGGGTGATGCCGGATGCTGTAATGTTGGGGTGATGCTCTTTGCTGTAATGTGAGGGGTGATGCTGGATGCTGTAATATGGGGGTAATGCTGGTTGCTGTAATGTGGGGGTGATGCTGGTGCCTGTAATGTGGGGTTGATGCCGGTTGCTGTAATGTGAGGGGTGATGCTGGATGCTGTAATATGGGAGGTGATGCTGGATGCTGTAATGTGGGGGGTGATGCTGGATGATGTAATGTGGGGGGTGATGCTGGTTGCTGTAATGTGGGGGGTGATGCTGGTTGCTGTAATGTGGGGGGTGATGCTGGATGATGTAATGTGGGGGGTGATGCCGGTTACTGTAATGTGGGGGGTGATGCCGGTTACTGTAATGTGGGGGGTGATGCCGGTTACTGTAATGTGGGGGGTGATGCTGGATGCTGTAATGTGGAGGATCATGCCGGTTACTGTAATGTGGGGGGTGATGCCGGTTGCTGTAATGTGGGGGTGATGCCGGTTGCTGTAATGTGGGGATGATGCTGTAATGTGGGGGTTGGGGTCATGCCGGTTACTGTCATGTGGGGGGTGATGCCGGTTGCTGTAATGTGGGGGTGATGCCGGTTACTGTTATGTGGGGGGTGATGCCGGTTGCTGTAATGTGGGGGTGATGCCGGTTGCTGTAATGTGGGGATGATGCTGGATGCTGTAATGTGGGGTGGGGGGGTCATGCCGGTTACTGTAATGTGGGGGGTGATGCCGGTTGCTGTAATGTGGGGATGATGCTGGATGCTGTAATGTGGGGGGGGGGGGGGTCATGCCGGTTACTGTCATGTGGGGGGTGATGCCGGTTGCTGTAATGTGGGGGTGATGCCGGTTACTGTTATGTGGGGGGTGATGCCGGTTGCTGTAATGTGGGGGTGATCCCGGTTGCTGTAATGTGGGTATGATGCTGGATGCTGTAATGTGGGGTGGGGGGGTGGGTCATGCCGGTTACTGTTATGTGGGGGGTGATGCCGGTTGCTGTAATGTGGGGATGATGCTGGATGCTGTAATGTGGGGGGGGGGTCATGCCGGGTTACTGTCATGTGGAGGGTGATGCCGGTTGCTGTAATGTGGGGGTGATGCCGGTTACTGTTATGTGGGGGGTGATGCCGGTTGCTGTAATGTGGGGGTGATGCCGGTTGCTGTAATGTGGGGATGATGCTGGATGCTGTAATGTGGGGGGGGGGGTCATGCCGGTTACTGTAATGTGGGGGGTGATGCCAGTTGCTGTAATGTGGGGGTGATGCTGGATGCTGTAATGTGGGGGTGATGCTGGTTGCTGTAATGGGGGGGGGGGGGTGATGCCGGTTACTGTAATGTGGGGGGTGATGCTGGATGCTGTAATGTGGGGGATCATGCCGGTTACTGTAATGTGGGGGTTGATGCCGGTTGCTGTAATGTGGGGATGATGCTGGATGCTGTAATGTGGGGGGTGATGCCGTTTACTGTAATGTGGGGATGATGCTGGATGCTGTAATGTGGGGGGTGATGCCGTTTACTGTAATGTGGGGTTGATGCCGGTTACTGTAATGTGGGGGGTGATGCCGGTTGCTGTAATGTGGGGGGTGATGCCGGGTTCTGTAATGTGGGGGTGATGCCGGATGCTGTAATGTTGGGGTGATGCTCTTTGCTGTAATGTGAGGGGTGATGCTGGATGCTGTAATATGGGGGTAATGCTGGTTGCTGTAATGTGGGGGTGATGCTGGTGCCTGTAATGTGGGGTTGATGCCGGTTGCTGTAATGTGAGGGGTGATGCTGGATGCTGTAATATGGGAGGTGATGCTGGATGCTGTAATGTGGGGGGTGATGCTGGATGATGTAATGTGGGGGGTGATGCTGGTTGCTGTAATGTGGGGGGTGATGCTGGTTGCTGTAATGTGGGGGGTGATGCTGGATGATGTAATGTGGGGGGTGATGCCGGTTACTGTAATGTGGGGGAGGGGGGGATGCTGGTTGCTGTAATGTGGGGGTTATTGATGTATTATTTATAAGAATGTGTTTTATGCATTTTTCTTGTGCTCCAGGTGCTTTGCTGAACAAGGGAAATGACCATGTGGGCAGAAGACCATATATAAGTTTGTGCTGGTGCTTCATGTTGCACTGCACCAGCGACGTCACATTACGTGCAACAATGTCGTACATGGATCCCACAACAGGTGGTCCTGTGTGCGGTAAATGCCAGGGCTGATTTTTAGTCCCAGTCCAGTCCTGATTGCAGCTTTAATATTTCTCATAATTTGCCACTTTGTGTGCTTGAATAAAGGAGGGAGACATCAGGATTGATCCGTAACAGTCTGGTAGATGAGTGAGAAAAAAAACATTAATTGGTGGGATCAGTGCTCTGGGAAGGGTGATTATAGCCCTGGAGTATCTGGAGCAATAAAAGAGCTGAACATTAACCCGGCATTCTCACACTACATGGTAGAGTAAATTGTAAAATAAATAACTGAGTAGTGTCCCAGACACTGTGCTGCGTCTTTTTTTTAGGAAATATCTGCTCACTTTTGCTCGCGCCACATAGAGACGCAAGCAAAAATGAGCATTAATATTTACTGTATAAAGAGTAAAAATGCACAGCCACAACATTGCGGCTAATTCAATCTGCAACTACATATGTTAGTATTACCAGTAATTTTCATTGGGATAATTATTATTCCTTATTTTAAAATAAGAATTCAGAATTATAGAATGCTGACGGCGTAAGAGGACTGACTTGCCCATCTAGGTAGCCTGTTACTGGTACATTTTAATTATAGTCCTTTATTAGACTGCATAGTGTTAATACCTCTCTTTCATTGCACACAAACATCTTTCTCATGATCAGAAAAATTACTGTCAATGAATAAATAAACACATGGACACCAATGTAATTTTGACAAAAATTACATTTTTATTAAACAAGAATTGTGGCAGAGAAAACAATGCAAATCGACGAACATCTAATAGCAAAACCAAAGAGTAGAAGGTCAAATTGCCATTAAACCACTGGTCCCAGGATATAATGCTTTAAGATTTTCCGGATCAAAATCTGGCGTCAGATTGACTACACCCCTGCTGGTCTCACAATGATGTGCCCGCACAAAGCACGTCAAGGGGTCCCCCACACAAGAGGACCAAGAGTCACATTACTTCAAAGGGGGGAGTGACCTGCAGTCAATCAGCGGAAGCACCATATGAATTAGACGCTGACTGTAATGCTTTCCTGCTAAAGTTGTGGTGCTTTATTGGACCCAGAGCCTCTCGCCAAGTGACCAAACTAAAACCCCCAACCTCCAATATATTTGCAATAAAAAAAGCAAAAAACACTCATCGGTAAGGTGAACCCCATCTAACATAAATAAGTGAAACAGCTCAATTTTTAATAAAGGAGGGTCAATAACAACCTCCCATGTAACCTAATGACATGCTACATGGACCAATTGAACTTCTTAAGGAGGGTCCTCATAACAGGGGCAGGATTAGTGACACTTCAGGAGAGGTGGGTAAACAGATTTAACCAGCACAACTTTAACACAAGCCACCTTGCCTGAATTCTATGCAAATGCGCTCCCTTACCCAAGTCGTTAAGAGCCAGGTGAATGACCAGTATGTTGGGGGGTGACCCTCCTGGTAGACCGACCAGAGGAGAATAAGGGACAACCAGACTAACCCACGCCTCCTCAAAAACTTCACTTCCATGGGGTGGGAGAATGCAGGCCATTCACAGGCCAATTTATGTCTGTCCAGGTACACATAGGAATGATCAACCACTCATATCCAGATCTTCTGGATATGAGTTGTGGGCCAAGGCTCAGTCATAACTGTGCACGTCAGAAGCAACCATCTACATGGTGGGGGTAACAAAGAGAGGAGGAAGTGGTAACTCATATGAAGGTAAAAGAAAGCATAAAATGATGGAGGCACTTAACTAATCAGGCCTTCATGCCCTTGCTAAAAGTGAAAAGCAGCCAAGCCCTGGGTTACCGAGGGATGGGGAGAGAGCCAGGTTTTAGCCCTGCAGGGCATAATGGAAGTTTCATAGGCATCTGACTTTAAGCAAGCTGGTGACTTAATTGCTGGGATGGAAGAACCCTCTTCAGCCACAGCAGTAGGTGCCCCAATCCAGAAGGAATGGGTGTCGTAGAGAGCTGGGTCTAGACCTATAAAGAACGATTGAATAGCGCATTAAACTTAAACTTATTAAGGCAGGAATTGTCAATATGAACCAACCAGATGTCACTTCCATTAGGTCTAAGGGGTTTATAAGTGTCGACAACTACCGGTAAAAGGCCAAAAACTGATTCACTCAACACACCCGGGTCTATCGGCCTCCTCACATCTTCCCCTTTGGGGCTGTGACAAAACGAGTTTGATAGTATGCTTAACCAGCCTGTCCCTCATTTCTCACAAAATGTGGATTATAGCATGTACTTTTTATAGCCCTTGCTTTTGTTCCTCAGCTCAACAGAGTACAACTACAGTGACTAATTACATGTGGATAAGGGGACATTGTAGCTCATTGTAAATATGTTTATTGTTTATTGTATATTGCTGATATTGCAGTGAAGCTGTTATTTATTGGTCTTAAAGTGAAGCCAGGTAATGTATGGGTAAGAATGAGCTCACAGGGTAAAGATGAGGGGGCTGTTGCTACATTCTCCCCCTCCTTTCTCTACAGGAAACAAGGAACAGCTGGAGACCCTGTAACATCACAGAGTAGTGTAAACGGTTAATTTAAGGAGGGGCTGACTGCTACCTTATCTTTGGAGGTGAGGGAAGGCTAATTAGTATCCACTGTTCTCACAAAACTAGTCCAGACATTTGGTCTGCAATCTAGCATGGGAGTTTCTGGGGAAGTACAGCTCATCTCCACTCTCCAACACCCTAGTCCGGACTCACAAATATTTAACAAGGAGAGACCCATGGGTTTGCACAGGGAGGGAAAACAGTGTGGAAATTTGACCCTAGATATAAGGAGCCACTCCAGTTGGGAAGGTGATGTTCATGCTAGGAATTGATGGCTGGAAGCTTAAGGGTGGCTGGTGTTTGCATTGCCGTTCTCTACCAGTGAAATACATAGGCAGATCCATGGGTCGTCAAGTCAGGAAACGCAGTTGACTGTAACTCCTTAAGCTAGTGGTGGAAGAAACAAATAATATGTGGAACCTGCCTGGCATTTATTTTACTATTTGTATATAATAATGTAGTTTTTATTACAATAAATGTACTGTTGTACTGTTGTACTCATCTAACTGTATTTGCCTGAGTGACAATACGAATCCTAGAAGGTACTGGGCAGACTTCCCTGGCATAGTAAGGCACCCCTGGGTGGCCAACCAGTGTGAAGTGGGTAGAATTGGGCCAGAAAACCCAGTATCTTCAAAGGTGCGTATCCTAGCCCCCCCCCCCTATGAGCCTTAGATATTAGGAAACCCTTTGTAAGATCTTTCCACCTATGGGGCTGAACTATAAATAATATGCCTGCCAGTGTGGTAGCTATGGAAGTCTATGTGGCACCCTCCTGGTACTTAGCCCAAACAAAGGAAATTATGTAATCATTATAGCCGGCATCACTGAGACCCAGCGAACCCAAGAAATGGACTCACTGCTTCCAGGCCGACCAATAAGCTCTCCTGGTGGAGGGGGCTAGAAAAGTCTCAGCAAATCTGTGGCTGGGTGTCACTCACCGGACTGTGAGTGCTACTTCTAAGGTAGCTAGGAACCGTGTCCGTCCATTATAATGAGGTACTGCGCATGTGCAGTCCCTTCTAACCTTCAGTTCTGTTCCTTTAACTTAATTGGCTGATCAGGCAACACTCCCTATATTAAGCACCTGTGGTCAATACCACGTTGCCTGATCTTGGAGTCTCATTCCTCATGAGTCTCTGAAGGTGTTCCAGTGCCTCCTCGTGTGTTCAGCTTATGCTGATTCCTGTTTGCCGTTTGTGGTTTCCAGACCACTTCTACTCCTCGTGTTCCTAGTGACTTCAGCAGCTGATTCCTATCCGCTGCCTCCGTATATCTACAGTTACAGATTACCTCAAACTCTCCTGTGTTTCATCGTGACTCCAGCAGCTGATTCCTATCCGCTGCCTCCGTGTGTCTACAAGTTACAGATCTCTCCAACTCTCCTGTGTTACATCGCTACTGTTCCAGCTGATTCCTGTTAGCTACTTCAGCGTGTCTACAGAGTCCTGCTCGTCTCAGCGCTCCAGTCTGCATTCTACCTGCCGTCAGCTGACCCGCTGCCTACTGCTTCTACAGTGTGTCTATTTGTGTCAACTTGCCTGTTAGCATCGAGTCTACGCTCCTCGGCTTCCAGCTCTGCTACATCGCTTCAGCTCTCCCGTGGTCTCCTGCTGTTCAATTCGATATACTACTGCTTCCTGAGTATTTTGTCGTCCTTGCTGGCCTACCTACAGTGCGCTGCACCTACTTGCCGCTTCCATTCTGCAAGGACTTCTCATCTCGTCAGTTCCCTGCCGCTCAGGTATCCCTGCAGCTATCTCTAACAGCCTGCTCATCTGAACCACGGTATGCATACTTCTCATTGACTGTGCTGGTGTATTGCATATCCACCTGGACTGAGTTGTTCTCCTCTGGAGTTTCCATCCTCTGAGACTATTGCTATTATTGACTGTGTTTCCTTTTGCTGGACTATTCTAGTGACTTTGTTCATCTGTGCAGTGCTGTTCATTCATTATCATTATTGTGTGCAGTTCAACGTGGGATCAAGTTCAGTGTACCCGTGTAGACTCTGCATTGCATTTATCTCCTCGTGTCCTTCCTCACATATATATTCAGTGGTACAACTTGCTAGAGGCAGACCACTGATTCCTGTTTCCCTGTGTCACCAGTTACATATATCCTCTCACATAAGCAGTTGTACAACTTGCTACACGCAGACCACTGACTTCCCCGTTACCTTCACCTGGATTCCATTCCTTCACTACAGACAGCGGTACAACTTGCTATACGCAGACCGCTGACTTCCACCTCCTTATTACTCCTGGACATTCCTTCTCACTATAGCAGTGGTACAACTTGCCGTGCGCAGACCACTGACTACCCTCACGTATCCTTGTCCATCCAGATCCTCGTGTTCAGTTACCTATTGTTTACCAGTGCTGCTAGTCATAGACTTTCTGAGCATTCTCTAACCATCTGCTGTTTCCAGTTCCATTATCACCCTGCCACCAGAGTATCATATACCAACTCTACTCCTCTGATAAGACCATCAGCGGGTGATACTGGGTAAAGACTCCTAGTGCCCGTGACAGTAAGATCAGGTCATGACAGACCCAGATTCGGAACCCACAGCTAAAGAGATGCTGCAGCATCTGGTCACCCGTGTGGAACAACAGGATGTTCGTCAACAACTATTGCTACAATGTTACCAGACGTTAGTCTCCCAAAGAACATCTGGGCAGAATATTACACCTTCTGTTGATGCTCCTGTGCTTTCCTCCGTTTCCCCAGTGCCATCCCAGGTGTCTACGGCTTCCACGCTTCACCCGCCAACTCCGTCAAAGTATGATGGAGATCCCAAAACATGTAGAGGTTTCCTCAACCAATGCTCAGTACATTTTGAGCTCCAACCTCAAAACTTTTCTACTCATCGTTCCAGAGTGGCCTATCTCATCTCATTATTTTCCGGACAAGCTCTCGCATGGGCTTCCCCTCTGTGGGAAAGAAATGATCCATTGTTACAGGATAGTGCCAAATTTATTTCCATGTTTCGTAATGTATTCGATGAACCAGGTCGTGTTATTTCCGCTGCCTCCAGCATTCTTCGTTTACGACAGGGTTCTCGTACAGTAGGACAGTACGTCATTCAATTTAGGATCTTAGCCTCTGAGCTTCAGTGGAACACTGAAGCGTTAATTGCCGCCTTCTGGCAGGGGCTCTCGGATAAAATTAAAGATGCACTGACTACTCAAGAGCTACCTACGTCATTAGAAGATTTGATTTCCCTCTGCCATCGTGTAGACATGAGGTTTCGTGAAAGGGAATCTGAAAAAACAACTTCAGTTAAAGCACCTCTTCGCTCAACCCCTCAACTTCGTCCAGCTTCATCCTCTGTGATCCCCATGGAGATAGGACGTTCCAAATTAACTTCTGAGGAAAGGAACCAAAGAGTAAAGAATAGACTTTGTATCTATTGTGCTGATTCCACACATATGCTCAATTCTTGCCCTAAGAAATCGGGAAATGCCAGGCCCTAACTAGTTCTGGAGAGGTGAAGTTAGGGTCCCTGGAGTCCTCTCCATGTTCTACGAAATTAAAAGTCTGCGCTTTTGATGTTACGATTTCCTGTGCTACCAAATCCTTTGAGTCCCAAGCACTGATTGATTCTGGAGCAGCAGGAAATTTCATTTCTAAATCCCTAGTGAATCAATGGTCCCTACCAGTGATTACTCTGAAAACACCTATTACTGTGACTGCTATAGATGGATCACGTCTTATCAATGGTCTCATCACTCAGATTATGTCTCCAGTGACGCTTCAGATTGGTGTGCTACACCAAGAAGAAATTTCGTTTTTAATTCTTCCTGTTACTACAAGCCCGATTGTTTTAGGCCTTCCATGGCTTCAATGTCATTCTCCCCAGATTGACTGGCGCACTCCTCAAGTTACGTCTTGGGGAGCTGAATGTCATCATCATTGTCTCTCCCAAGTCATTCCTCTTAAAATACAGCAATCTTCCATCTCACCTTCTTCACCGGGACTTCCTCCTCAGTATGCTTCATTTGCCGATGTTTTTGATAAAGCTCAGTCTGAACGTCTTCCTCCTCATCGTTCATGGGATTGTCCGATCGATCTTCTACCTGGCAAGACTCCTCCTAGGGGTCGGGTGTATCCACTTTCGTTACCTGAAACTCAAGCTACATCTGAATACATCCAAGAGAATCTCCAGCGAGGTTTTATTCGACCTTCCACCTCTCCCGCTCGAGCCGGATTCTTCTTCGTAAAAAAGAAGGATGGATCACTACGCCCCTGCATAGATTTTCGTGGACTTAACGCCATTACTATTAAAAATCGGTATCCCATTCCTCTGATTACTGAGTTATTTGATCGCATTAAGGGAGCTCGGATCTTTACCAAGTTGGATCTTCGTGGTGCCTATAATTTAATTAGAATCCGGTCCGGTGACGAATGGAAGACAGCTTTCAACACCAGAGATGGGCATTATGAATATTTAGTAATGCCTTTCGGGTTATGTAATGCCCCCGCTGTTTTCCAGGGCTTCATTAATGAGATCTTTCGGGACTTGTTATATGTATGTGTCGTTGTCTACCTGGACGACATATTGATCTTTTTACAGGACCTGCCGTCTCATCACCAACATGTGGCAGAAGTTCTTTCCAGACTCCGGAAAAATTCATTATTCTGCAAACTAGAAAAATGTTCATTCGAGTTGCCCCAGATTCCATTTTTGGGTTATATTGTCTCCGGAGTTGGCCTACAAATGGATCCAGAAAAGGTGAATGCTGTGTTACATTGGCCTCAGCCAACTACTCTTCGTGCCATTCAGCGTTTTTTAGGTTTTGCCAATTACTATAGACGCTTCATTCAAGACTTCTCGTCAATTGCATCTCCTATCGTGGCCCTGACTCGTAAAGGTGCCAATACTAAGCAATGGTCATCTGAGGCTCTCCAAGCCTTTCAATTTCTTAAAGAGTCCTTCTCCTCTGCTCCCATTCTTCGACAGCCTAATGTGACACTTCCCTTCTTCCTAGAAGTAGATGCCTCTAATGTTGGCTTAGGAGCCATTCTCTCCCAAAGATCGGAGCAACAAAAATTCCATCCTTGTGCCTTTTACTCTCAGGGTCTCCTGCCTGCGGAGAGGAATTACACCATCGGGGACAAGGAGTTGCTGGCTATCAAAGTAGCATTAGAGGAGTGGAGATACTTGTTGGAGGGAGCTCGTCATCCTGTGACAATTTTCACGGATCATAAGAACTTGTCATATCTACAGTCTGCCCAATGCTTGAATCCTCATCAAGCAAGATGGTCTCTTTTCTTTTCTCATTTCGAATTAATCATAACCTTCAAACCAGCTGCAAAGAACAAGAAAGCTGACGCTCTATCCCGAGCTTTTGTGACGTCCTCTGACGTTGAAGAGGTTTCCAACCACTCTATACTAGACCCCAAATGTATTTCGCTGGCTGCTTCTTCCACTAAAGTGCTACCATTTGGGAAGACCCTCGTGCCTCCTACTCTTAGGAAGAAAATCTTTTCGTGGTTCCACTCTTCTCGTTTTTCTGGACATGCTGGTGAACGCAAGACCTTTGAGATTCTTTCTCAAAGTTACTGGTGGCCCTCTATGAGGAGAGACGTCAAAGAGTTTGTAGCTGCCTGTGAATTGTGTTCTCAGTTTAAGACCTCCCGCAGAACCCCAGCGGGTTTGCTTCAACCACTACCCATTCCGTCCAAGCCCTGGACCCATATTAGTATGGACTTTGTTACTGATCTTCCGCCTAGTAAAAATTGTAATACTATTTGGGTAGTGGTGGACAGATTTTCGAAGATGGCTCATTTCGTCCCTTTGTCTGGTTTGCCTTCCTCTTCTACTCTGGCTGAGCATTTCGTCAAAGAGATCTTTCGTATTCATGGATGTCCGTCTGAGATTGTGTCAGATAGAGGAGTACAATTCGTTTCCAGATTCTGGCGGGCCCTTTGTAAGACCTTGGGCATACGATTAGCACTCTCATCTTCCTACCACCCTCAATCAAACGGACAAACTGAAAGGGTCAATCAAGATCTTAAAACCTTTATAAGAATGTTCTCATCAGCCAATCAAGACAACTGGGTAGAATTGCTTCCTTGGGCTGAATTCACTCATAACAACATGTACCATGAGTCATCTTCCAAAACTCCATTCTTTGTGGTTTACGGTCACCATCCGTCTTTTCCGGAATTTCCTGCCCTCCCTCCCATCCAAGTTCCTGCTGTAGAGACTGTTTGTCAGACCTTCAAAAATATTTGGTCTCAGGTCAAAACCTGTTTGAAGAAGACATCTGCCAAATATAAGTCTTTTGCAGATAAGAAGAGGCGGGCTATTCCACCACTGAAAATTGGAGATCGTGTCTGGTTATCTACCAAAAATATTCGGTTGAAGGTCCCATCTATGAAATTCGCTCCCCGTTTTATTGGTCCATATAGGATCATTCAAGTGATAAATCCAGTTTGTTTCAAACTTTTACTTCCTTAGAATCTTCGTATTTCCAATGCCTTCCATGTGTCCTTGCTCAAACCTCTCATCATCAACCGTTTCTCGGTCCCTCCTTCAGCACCTCAGCCAGTTCAAGTTCATCAGGAGGAAGATTTCGAGATTACTCATATATTGGACGCAAAAATTTCGCAAGGAGTTCTTCTTTTCCTCGTTCATTGGAAGGGCTTTGGTCCTGAGGAGCGTTCATGGATCAAAGCTGAAGATTTCAACGCCCCAGCTCTTCTTAAGAAGTTTTATTCCAAAAATTCGGACAAGCCCGGTTCCAGGTGTTCTGTGCCCACCTTTAAAAGGGGGGGTACTGTCACTCACCAGACTGTGAGTGCTTCTTCTCGTGTCTTTAGGAACCGTGGCCGTCCACCTTCCTGAGGGTCTGCGCATGTGCAGCCCTTTCAAACCTTCAGTACATGTTCCTTTTAGTTAACTGGCTGATCAGGCAACACTCCCTATTTAAAGCACCTGCTGTCTATACCTCGTTGCCTGATCTTGGAGTCTCATTCCCCATGAGCCTCTGAAGGTGTTCCTGTGTTTCCTCGTGTATTCAGCCCAGCTGATTCCTGTGGTTTCCAGACCACTTCAACTCTCCTGTGTTTCATCGTGACTGCATTAGCTGATTCCTATCCGCTGCCTCCGTGCACTACAGTTATCAACTCACTTCAACTCTCCTGTGTTTCATCGTGACTGTATTAGCTGATTCCTATCCGCTGCCTCCGTGCACTACAGTTATCAGCTCACTTCAACTCTCCTGTGTTTCATCGTGACTGCATTAGCTGATTCCTATCCGCTGCCTCCGTGCACTTCAGTTATCAGCTCACTTCAACTCGCCTGTGTTTCATCGTGACTGCACCAGCTGATTCCTATCCGCTGCCTCCGTGTATCTACAGTATCCTGCTCACTTCAACTCTCCTGTGTTTCATCGTGACTGCATTAGCTGATTCCTATCCGCTACCTCCGTGCACTACAGTTATCAGTTTACTTCAACTCTCCTGTGTTTCATCGTGACTGCATTAGCTGATTCCTATCCGCTGCCTCCGTGCACTACAGTTATCAGCTCACTTCAACTCTCCCGTGTTTCATCGTGACTGCACCAGCTGATTCCTATCCGCTGCCTCCGTGCTCAACAGTTCCAGCTCATCTCAACTCTCCCGTGTTTCATCGTGACTGCACCTGCTGATTCCTATCCGCTACCTCCGTGTATCTGCGGTGTCCTGCTTATCGCTACCCTCCAGTACTACTCGTGTCTGCAGCCAGCTGATCCGCTCTCCGTGCTTCTACAGTGTTCCTGCCTGTGTCAACTCGCCTGTCTGCATTGGATCAACGCTCCGCTGCTGTCTTCCCTGCCATACTACTTCTACTCTTCAGTGATCTCCAGGCGACCAGTCCTATATACTACTGCTTCCTGAGTATTGTTTCTATCGTTGCTGGTCTACCTACCTGTGTGCTGCACCTACTTGCTTACCGCTTCCATTTCCCTGGGACTTCGCATCCTGCCGGCTTCCTGCCGCTCAGGTATCCCTGCACTCCTTTCTGACAGCCTGCTCTTCTGAACCACGGTATGCATACTTATCATTGACTGTGCTCGTGTATTGCATATCTTGCTGGACTGAGTTGTTCTTCTCTGAAGTTGTCTATCCACTGAGACTATTGCCATCATTTGACTGTGTTACCTTGTAGTCTGGATACTTCCTGTGTCTTTGTATATTTGTGCAGTGCTGCTCAGTTATTACTACTTTGTGCATCTCATCGTGGGATCAAGTTCAGTGTGCCCGTGTATACTCTGCATTACAGTTATCTCCCCGTGCTCCTCCTCACATATATATATCAGTGGTACAACTTGCTAGAGGCAGACCACTGATTCCTGTTTCAGTATCCTTCTATATAGCAGTGGTACAACTTGCTAACGCAGACCACTGACTTCCCGGATACCTCCACCCGAATTCCGTTCCCTCACCTAGACAGCGGTACAACTTGCTAAACGCAGACCGCTGACTCTCATCACCTCCTCGTTACTACTGGACATTCCTCCTCACTATAGCAGTGGTACAACTTGCTACCCGCAGACCACTGACTACCCTCACGTTCCCTTTGTCCATTCAGTTCCTCGTGTACTATTACCTATATTTTACCAGTGCTGCTAGTCATAGACTTTCCACGAGCATTCTCTACCATCTGCTGTCTCCTGTTCCGTGATCACCCCGCTACCAGATTACCACCTATACTGCTCTGGTAAGTCCATCACCTGGTGATCCCTGGGTAAAGACTCCTAGTGCCCGTGACAGGGGCACAGAGTGTATGGAGATGATGCAGAGGGGCACAGAGTGTATGGAGATGATGCAGAGGGGCACAGAGTGTGTGGAGATGATGCAGAGGGGCACAGAGTGTGTGGAGATGATGCAGAGGGGCACAGAGTGTATGGAGATGATGCAGAGGGGCACAGAGTGTGTGGATGCAGAGGGGCACAGAGTGTGTAGAGAAGATGCAGAGGGGCACAGAGTGTATGGATGCAGAGGGGCACAGAGTGTGTGGATGCAGATGGGCACAGAGTGTATGGAGATGATGCAGAGGGGCACAGAGAGTGTGGAGATGATGCAGAGGGGCACAGAGAGTGTGGAGATGATGCAGAGGGGCACAGAGTGTATGGAGATGATGCAGAGGGCACAGAGTGTATGGAGATGATGCAGAGGGCACAGAGTGTATGGAGATGATGCAGAGGGTGATAGGAAACAGCAACGGAGGGGCAAAAGAATGAAGGAGGGGGCAGTGAGAGGGTGCAGAGGGGCACAGAGTGTGTGGATGCAGAGGGGCACAGAGTGTGTAGAGAAGATGCAGAGGGGCACAGAGAGTGTGGATGCAGATGGGCACAGAGTATGTAGAGATGATGCAGAGGAGCACAGAGGGTGTGTATGCAGAGGGGCACAGAGTGTGTGGAGATGACGCAGAGGGGCACAGAGTGTGTGGAGATGATGCAGGGGCACAGTGTGTGTGGAGATGACGCAGAGGGGCACAGAGTGTGTGGAGATGATGCAGAGGGGCACAGAGTGTGTGGAGATGATGCAGAGGGGCACAGAGAGTGTGGATGCAGAAGGGCACAGAGGGTGTGGAGATGACGCAGAGGGGCACAGAGTGTGTGGAGATGATGCAGGGGCACAGTGTGTGTGGAGATGACGCAGAGGGGCACAGAGTGTGTGGAGATGATGCAGAGGGGCACAGAGTGTGTGGAGATGATGCAGAGGGGCACAGAGTGTATGGAGATGATGCAGGGGGCACAGACGGTGTGGAGATGATGCAGAGGGACACAGAGAGTGTGGATGCAGAAGGGCACAGAGGGTGTGGAGATGATGCAGAGGGGCACAGAGAGTGTGGATGCAGAGGGGCACAGAGGGTGTGGAGATGATGCAGGGGGGCTGTCACTCACCAGACTGTGAGTGCTTCTTCTCGTGTCTTTAGGAACCGTAGCCATCCACCTTCCTGAGGGTCTGCGCATGTGCAGCCCTTTCAAACCTTCAGTACATGTTCCTTTTAGTTAATTGGCTGATCAGGCAACACTCCCTATTTAAAGCACCTGCTGTCTATACCTCGTTGCCTGATCTTGGAGTCTCATTCCCCATGAGCCTCTGAAGGTGTTCTTGTGTTTCCTCGTGTATTCAGCCCAGCTGATTCCTGTGGTTTCCAGACCACTTCAACTCTCCTGTGTTTCATCGTGACTGCATTAGCTGATTCCTATCCGCTGCCTCCGTGCACTACAGTTATCAGCTCACTTCAACTCTCCTGTGTTTCATCGTAACTGTATTAGCTGATTCCTATCCGCTGCCTCCGTGCACTACAGTTATCAGTTCACTTCAACTCTCCTGTGTTTCATCGTGACTGTATTAGCTGATTCCTATCCGCTGCCTCCGTGCACTACAGTTATCAGCTCACTTCAACTCTCCCGTGTTTCATCGAGACTGCACCAGCTGATTCCTATCCTCTGCCTCCGTGCTCAACAGTTCCAGCTCATCTCAACTCTCCCGTGTTTCATCGTTACTGCACCTGCTGATTCCTATCCGCTACCTCCGTGTACCTGCAGTGTCCTGCTTATCGCTACCCTCCAGTACTACTCGTGTCTGCAGCCAGCTGATCCGCTCTCCGTGCTTCTACAGTGTTCCTACCTGTGTCAACTCCTGTCTGCGTTGGATCAACGCTCCGCTGCTGTCTTCTCTGCCATACTACTTCTACTCTTCAGTGATCTCCAGGCGACCAGTCCTATATACTACTGCTTCCTGAGTATTGTTTCCATCGTTGCTGGTCTACCTACCTGTGCGCTGCACCTACTTGCTTACCGCTTCCATTTCCATGGGACTTCGCATCCTGCCGGCCTCCTGCCGCTCAGGTATCCCTGCACTCCTTTCTGACAGCCTGCTCTTCTGAACCACGGTATGCATACTTATCATTGACTGTGCTCATGTATTGCATACCTTGCTGGACTGAGTTGTTCTTCTCTGAAGTTGTCTATCCACTGAGACTATTGCCATCATTTGACTGTGTTACCTTGTAGTCTGGATAGTTCCTGTGACTTTGTATATTTGTGCAGTGCTGCTCAGTTATTACTACTTTGTGCATCTCATCGTGGGATCAAGTTCAGTGTGCCCGTGTATACTCTGCATTACAGTTATCTCCCCGTGCTCCTCCTCACATATATATTTCAGTGGTACAACTTGCTAGAGGCAGACCACTGATACCTGTTTCAGTATCCTTCTATATAGCAGTGGTACAACTTGCTAACGCAGACCACTGACTTCCCGGATACCTCCACCCGGATTCCGTTCCCTCACCTAGACAGCGGTACAACTTGCTAAACGCAGACCGCTGACTCTCATCACCTCCTTGTTACTACTGGACATTCCTCCTCACTATAGCAGTGGTACAACTTGCTACCCGCAGACCACTGACTACCCTCACGTTCCCTTTGTCCATTCAGTTCCTCGTGTACTATTACCTATATTTTACCAGTGCTGCTAGTCATAGACTTTCCACGAGCATTCTCTACCATCTGCTGTCTCCTGTTCCGTGATCACCCCGCTACCAGAGTACCATATTATGTCCAATTGTGCACTGTAGTATGCTACCGGTCTGCTAGTGTCACCATGTTTCTGCGTGAGGACACCTGCTGCACAACCATCAGCTTCCGTACAGTATAGCTCAAAAGGCTTCTCATAATCAGGTATTCCCAATGCAGGTGCTCTAGTCAGACTATCTTTAAGATTAAAGAACGCTTGCTCTGACTCTTCTGTGTGTACGACACGTTCTGGTTTTGAGGAAGAGACTAGCTCCTGCAATGGTAATGCCAGAATAGAAAAACCTGGGATCCAGGATCTACAGTATCCGCACATCTGCTCTGCGGCAGAGTCATGTGTTGTATGGCCTCAATTCTGTCGGTTGTCAAGTGTCTTAGCCCCTGGGTGACACAGTGTCCTAAGTATTTGACCTTAGTCTGACATGGCTGCAATTTGTCCTTTGCCACTTTGTGCCCTGTTTGTGAAAGATGGAGCAACAACAATTTAGTATCATGTAAACATGACATAAAAGAATAAGAGGACAACAACAAATCGTCCACATATTGAATTAGAACAGACCCATTGCTTGGCTGGAAGGTTTGTAAACAGTCATGTAAGGCTTGGGAAAAAATATTGGGGCTGTCAATGAACCCCTGGGTAAATCTTGTCCATGTATATTACACCCCCCGGTAGGAGAATGCAAAAAGGTATTGGCAGTCAGGGTGAAGAGGGACTGAGAAGAAAGCAGAACATAGATCAATGACAGTAAAGTGACTAGCAGACGGTGGAATCTGCATGAGGATGACAGCTGGATTCGGCACTACGGGGAATTGGCTCTCAACAACTTTATTAATTCCCCTTAAGTCCTGGACTAATCTATAGCCCCTCCCCCCACTCTTCTTCACAGGGAAAATGGGACTATTTGCTGTACTGGCTGTACGAATTAAAATCCCTTGTTGTAACAGCCTCTCAAGAACAGGATATACCCCTAGTTCCACCTCCGGTTTTAATGGATACTGTGGGATTTTTGGAGCTATCCTACCACTTTTTAGATTGACCATGACAGGGGCTATGTTTGCCATCAGTCCAGTCTCCTGTCCATCTCTGGTCCATAGGGACCCCGGTATTTCCAGCAACATCCCCTTTACTTGAGATGGACTTTGTTCTATAACAGTAGAGTGTAACATTAACCTTTGAGGCGTGTCCAATATATCCTGTACCTCATATGCGACCTTCTCTGGTGTATCTAGGAATACACCATCTGGGGTACAGTATATGACACATCCCATTTTACATAACAAGTCTCTTCCTAGCAAGTTAGTAGGAGCAGCTGCAGCCAAGAGAAACGAATGCTTGGTATGCAGGGGCCCGATAGTAACCTCTGTGGGTTTAGTTAAAGGATAATGTAACACTCTTCCCGTTACCCCATAGCTGGAATAGTTTTACTGGTCACCTGTAGATTGAAAGGAGAGGTTAAAACAGATCTGGCCGCCCCTGTATCTACAAGAAAAGTTTGTTTCCTACCAGCTATGTCAACTATCATTGTTGGTTCTTCTCTCACAGAAACCCAATTCAAGAACACCAGTCTTAACCTAAATCCACCTTCTATCCCATCCAAGTTAGATCCAGTCTGATAGATGCATTTGAGAAACTTGTCACAGATGACCTTGAATTCATGGATACTAAGGACACCAGAACTAGACCCAACCTCACAAAACAAGAAAACATGGCCCTTAAAAATCTCAAAACCAACAAGAGTATAATTATCAAACCAGCTGACAAAGGGGGGGGGTGTCTAGTCATACTAAACAAAGTAGACTATATACAGCAAGCCAAATACATTCTGGATGACACTTCCACATACGAAAAACCCAAATCAGATCCAACTGCCAGGTTCCAGAAGAAACTGGCATACTTAATAACAAAGAATATGACTTCCTGTACAAACAGCACCCAATCATTCCGGTCTTCTACTACCTGCCCAAACTACACAAAAACCCTAACAACCCTCCAGGTAGACCCATCATATCCGGAATTGACTCTTTGACCTCGAATCTATCACAGTACCTTGACCATTTCCTAAAAGAATATGTCACTAAACAAAAATCATACCTCAGAGACACCACCGCAGCCATACAATCACTACAAAATATCACCTGGACACAGGACATGTGGTTAGCGTCAACAGACGTTATTTCACTATATACTATCATAGAACACCAAACTGGAATTAACAGTGTCAAACATTTCTTTCAATCTGAAGGGATACTACCTCAGGATCAAATCAACTTCATCCTAGAAGGTATTAATTTCATACTGACACATAATTACACCTGGTTTGAAGACAACCACTATCTACAGCGCAGGGGTACCGCTATGGGCACTAAGTTTGTGCCGAGTTACGCCAACCTGTTCATGGCCAAGTGGGAGGAGGACCATATCTGGAGCAGGGGGGACCTCGGCGCAAACTTAGTGCTATGGCGTAGATACATCGATGATGTATTTTTCATATGGAAAGGGAACTTACAATCCCTCAATCAATTTCTCGAGTACATCAATGATAATAATGACAACATTAAATTCACTTCACAAATCAGTCAGTCTAAAGTAGAATTCCTAGATTTGGAAATCTTCATACAAAATGATTCTATCAACACTAAAACTTTCCATAAAAAAGTAGATGTTAACAGTTACATCTTGGCTTCGAGTCACCACCACCCTCTCTGGCTTTCCAATGTCCCTCTCGGCCAATTTATGCGTATACGACAAAATTGTTCAGATCTAAAAGACTATGACGCACAAGGGGAGGCACTTAAGCAACAATTCCTTAACAAAGATTACCAGTCAGATTCTGTTAATAAGGCCTTCTCTCAAGTCAGATCCTTAGACAGGGCATCCTTAATCACGTACAAACAGTCTCATGAAAAGGAAAATACAGATACCACTACACCTGATGACATCTTTTTCATAACAAAATACTCAGCAGCAGCTGATAAAATTAGCAAGATAATTAAAAAACACTGGAGTATTCTTCTCAAAGACCCCACCCTGAAACATGCCCTACCGACACAACCTAAAATAGTATTCACCAGAGCTAATAATCTGCACAAATCCCTGGTACATAACTACATACCCCCAAAAATACTACAACAATCCTCTATCAACCAATCCTCCACACCCGAAGGATTCTACCATTGCGGTAGATGCATGGGATGCAAAAACATGCGCATTGGATCAACTAAACCTGTCACCAGATTCCAATCACAGGTGACTAAGCAGCAGTTCCCCATCAGGGATTTTATAACCTGCAATAGCACCCACGTTATTTACTTACTAGAATGTACTTGCAATCTCCAATACGTGGGAAGGACCACAAGAGCACTAAAAGTCAGAATTAGTGTACATATACGCAATATCAAGAAGGGGTTTCTACAACATAGTGTTCCGGAACACTTCCATAAAGTACATAACTCCAATCCAGAAGGTCTGAAATTCACAGCTATCAACAAATCAAAAGAAATTGGCGGGGTGGAGACATTTTGAAACATATAAATAAAGAAGAAGTCGCCTGGATATGTAATCTGAAAACCCTCAATCCCAGAGGTCTCAATATTGACTTTGATCTCAAACCTCTCCTGTGTTAACTCAAAACCTACTATACCCACCCCATCAATATCTCCTCCGGGTCTCATCCCCATACATCCCTGGATACAACACACCGTATCCGCTTGTTTCCAAGCACTAATTCCCAAAGCAACGGCCGATATTTATCGGCTTGAGAATTACCCACAGAAGTCTCCTTCCTTTTCCAAATATTCACGCTAGGTGCACAGTAATGGTACACATACATATCAGTTACTCCTATGTAACACTCTACATATGCCATAAACTAAGACATATGACACCCGATTGAGTTACATATACCAGATTTGAAATGTACCTTAGCCGTTTATGGTTCTATTTTTCATTCAAGTCTTAATGTTTTTAATGTTTTTCTGATATCACTGACGGTTTCTACATACATTGGTAATACTGCACAATCCCAAGTCTTACCCATTAGAAACTCACTCATTGGAAGGCTTGATACCGACGATCGCGCCCACAGTATCCTGACCTATCGTTTCCCATTATCCCCACCCAATCAGATACTGACCCTCCCCTTATAAACCATAACACAATACTCAAACACCAACTCCTTGAGAAAGTCCTTTGGGACGAAACGCGTCGGAGACACTACCACTATCTCCTGTAACCTGTAACCTGCAACCTGTAATCTGTACTCAGTTTACGTGCCTAATATCAAGTCATCTTGATGTAAATGTATTCCTGTATTCCTAATAAACCGTCATACAGTGCTTCACTATGTAGCTTCATTTCTTATCCCTGCCATGAGCCGCGCATGCGCGGCACGCAATGCTACACAGATACCGGCTTACTGACCCTGCTTCCGACTACCCGCCGAGCGCACAGCGCCCCGCCGTCCACGTGCACTGACACCCCACGGCTACTCGAGCAACACCACTTTCGTTACATCATGGGCCATTACAGCCTTCAAGTTCGCATAGTGATCGATAACATCGCGGAGAGCTGCGGGAGCATCAAGTCACCATATGCAGCAGAGCACGACCTACCTCTGAGCGAGATTACACCCACCATAAGGTAATTACATAAGTGTGTAACACTGGATACCTGAGCCGCTAACAGCTCTACAGTGAACTCCGCTTTCTGTTGTAATACACCTCCGGTTTTTGGTCTGCTATCAACAGCCACTGACATTGTATTAACTTCTGTTATAATTCCTGTACATTCCGGCACCGCTACACACCCGTAGTACTGCATCCAGAGTCATCTGCGGTTGCCCATTCTATTGTCATTGCTATTGCCATCGTTTTGTTTTTGTTTTTGCTCTGGTTTGTCATTGATCTGTTTACCGAAACCTAGGTTCTAGCTTGTGCATTTACACTTGTTGCTCTTACACCCATTTCCTTTGCCTCACTATTGTCTATGCAGTTTTGAGCGCAGTTGGACCATTTTTTCCTTCTACGTATTTAGGGGACTGGTTTACCCCGTCCATACTGCAGCTCATACTTCTCCCCACTGTCCAGTGCATCCTTCCACCACCTCTGTATCCATCCATCAATACTGTTACAGCTACTTCCCTATGATGTGGATTCTCCCTTATATCTGATATCCCAGTAAATTGTGTCATTGATGCAAGAGCTCTAGCAAAATAGTCCGCTGCAGTTTCACTATCTTTTTGTTTTATGGTGAAAATCTTACTCCAATTTACTACTACTGGAAAATAAATGGCTAAATGTGAGACAATTTGTTCTATATTCTCTTGATTAATCTCATCTGTCAAGGTGTCATCTTCCTCCAACAAACAATCTTTAATAAAAAAAATTATATTAGTATTGGGAGGAAGACACGCCTTCAACACTACATGCCAATCCTTATTGGTTGGTTCGTGTGCATTTCCTAAGTCTTTAACAAATTTCTGACACTTAGCCAACTCTTTTCTAGGATCTGGGAATTCTGTCATAATGGAACGTAATTCTGATCTAGTCCATGGACAATGCATTGTAACATTCTTTAAAGGAAGTATACCATCCTTATCCGCCTTCCCATTGGTAACTGATATTGTGCGGACTGGATACGTACCCACCGGTTCACTATCTTCAGGATTAACTACAGGGGTAACTACTTCAGTATTTTGGATGTTATCCCTCCTAGTGGTCAGACTACTCTCACCTATCTCAGCCATTGCCCCTTTTCCATACTTACGCTGAACCTCTAGCATATTAACAGCATGGGGAATGGCTGAAATCACAGTGGGTTCATCTTCTTCTTCAGAAACACTTGTTTTAAACTGACTTAAAACAGGATATAACTTAGCAAATTTCTTTTTTTTAATTTTTAATAACGGCTGTACTTACTCCTCCCACCACATAGAGTGGAGGGGGCGCGCTTGCGCTAAGTTCTCCACGCTTCTCAACGGCTACTTCCGCTGTGCGCGCGCTTTTCACCACGCCTACTTCCGCTGTGCACGCGCTACCTTGCCACATGTTGCCTTCGATTAGCCACAGTTTCAAACAGTCGTCATATTCAATTCTTAATTTTGTTGATTTAATCAACCGAACTTTATTTCTTATATCATTTAGTACCTCAGATTCAAATGTGTCAATCTTTGGGAAAGGTTTCATACAATCCTTGGTCATCTTGACCCATTTGTCGCAATACACCGTTGCGTATGCACCATACTTTCTAAACATAAGGAACCTCGCCGAACCAATCGGACCTTCCTTTGGCAGTACAACATCAACCATCTCTAGCGTTTGCTTTGCACTCATTGTGAAAACAACCTATTTCTCAATGCTACGCAAAAAGGGCCTTTTTAACTGTTCTCGTTTCAAACAGAGCCTGCTAGAGATTAACTCTGGACGGTTTCACAGGCTACGCCACCCACCTCCTAACACAGAAATATCACTATGGACAACAGAAATATCAGCACCTTGATATCCTGGCTCAACACAAAATCTGTCGAGTATATTACAACTGGTAGCATCGGAGTTTACCCGCCTTACCAGCGTAATTCCTCCCGCCTCTCTACCCAATGCACAATCACGGTTGCACAATAAACCATGCGGTCCAATCGCACCGCTTAGCGATACTAGCTATCGCTAAACTTTGCGATTACTTATTGGGGAGCACGTTTCAAATACTGTGGACGATTTAATCAGGCAACGCCACCCACCTTCTAACTCATACAATTCACAAACACATACACCTTTTCTGCGCAGAAAATGAATTTCCCAAACAATGGCACTGTCTTTTCAGAGGTTTTACCAAGTGATTACACTATGCATGTATAACAACTATCAAAACGATTGTTTAACCACGTGGCAAATCTACCGGAAGTTCACATACGCTAGGCAGGAAGTACACATACGCTAAGCAATGCAATACATTAAAAACGCAATATGACAATAAAAAGAAACAGTTTTCTCTTTTGTCCCTAGATTCAAGTTAGCGCTCCTTAGATTATGCAAAAACGGACATTCGGTTTCACAACACAGAGTAAAAATCAGGCTTTGAACACATTGCGTTCTTACCCGTATATGACGCGTCTCCACCCTTTGTTGCGGAACCGAAATCCGTTGATCTTGTGTATTGTCCGGTAACGTAACCTCTGCGCGAGCCCCCAAATTGTTATGCACGTTTTGTCGCTATCCAATAACGATTTGTGTTTCCAATGCACAAATATTTATTCTCAAAAAGTAGCAGAATAATTCAAGCGAAATAATAATAAGTACAGCCGTTACTTATCGCAGGCGCTCTGGATCCAGTGAACAGTCATTCAGGTCTGAAGTCTGTGGTCAAGATGACTGAACACTAGATGAAAACTGCTGCTTATATGCAAACAGAAATACAGTAAAACAATGCAGATGGTGTGGCTTGCTTCTATTGGTCCAGGCTTCAGGAAGGTCCAGGGGGTTGCAGATCATAGGCTAGTTCAAACTAAAGAATCCAAAGGTGGGGGTCATCTCTCCCGGGGATGTGCTCCTTTCTTCCCGCCAAGACTCCGGTTTCAACTAGTCCATTAGCATTTTATAGTCAGCATCATATTAAAGGTTTATTCCCTAACATCAATAACTAGAGTATGCAATGTGCGATCTCTTCGCCGAATGAACCGGACAGCTGCTGATGTAAAGGGGATTAATATGATACTAGACATGACACATTTCCTTTAACCTGTACCATATGTATTACTAATATGCAAATAACTTATAATATTACACATAAACACTACTATATTTCGACATAAATAACTATGTGTTGCAACTACAATTAATGTGTACTATTTACAAATGTGTGTGTTTGTGCGAATGTATACAAAAGTGTAAAAACTGTTGTTGCCACGTGTTGCGACTGCGTACGCCCTTCCACGCCGTAGCATGCTCTACGCATATTTTCAGACAAAGACAACCAAGTTTGCTCGATATTAATTGAAATGACTTTATCTTATTTGCTGACTTCGACAACATGAAAACCAAACCATATGCTAGCGTACTCCTGTAAGTTACACAGTAGTACATCCACAGAAGCATGGGAAAATAGGAAGTTAGCATAGATACAGGCATGAATCAGGATTTGAACTCTTGACCATGAGCATAGCAGATGGAATTGCTAGCCACCACACTAACGTCCAGACTAAAGAGTACATCATATGTTGTATAGTCTTTACTGAAATAATAGATCATGCAACATATCTTAAATTGCTAAACGGAATTCTTGACACGGATTTGTAAATCTTAAAATATATTACCCAACACGATAATGTAACCAGCCATATACACTAACATCATGTTTTAAAATTAAATGTTAGAATATGCATGGTGGTGTTTTAGGCAAAAACAAACACACTCGCTCTCTAAACGCACCTGTGTCTGTTGTCATCTGAGCAGAGTGTCAGAGTATGCACCTGCTAACAATTCAGTAATTACACTTCCTTTTAAAATGTTATTTGTTGCACTGGTGTTTGCTTGGAAGATCACTGTTTTTTGGGTGACACACGTACGTACGCACGCACGCACGCACGCACACACACACACACACACACACACACACACACACACACACACACACACACACACACACACACACATGTCATGTGGACTCTGATGTGGTGTCTTTGCTCGTTCACTAGGGCTTGAGTTGTTGTTTTTTTTTAAATTTTCACAATAATTACTGACTGTACTTTCCAAACACAAAATAGAAGAAGGTTTGTGCTTTAATTGTAATTAATTGTTAATTGTGTTTGGAGTTGACAGTGAAAATGGAAAGCTCTAAAGGCCTCACATAATGTTTTGTAATTTTTTTAACTCTGGCTTTTGTCACACATACAGGCAATCCTGGAGTTGGACGAGAGTCTATCGGTAAGTGAAAGGGCCTTTGGCCTCCTAAAGGCACAATTTAGATGCCTGGACCTGGGTCTGTGGGAGCACTGATGTATGGGCCGAGTAAAGTATGTGACATCATAGTTCTGTGTGTGGTGTTTTACAATATTGCCATCCAGAGTGAGGCTCCAGGGGTGGTGGACGAGGTTGCTGGGATGGACGAGGTGGGGGAGCCTGAAGCCACACCACGGGAATCAGACCAGGTATTCAACTTCAGGCAGTATGGCCCGATACATATTTTGGGGTAAATCACATTTATTAGTACTGTTTCCTTTAAAGGTCAAATACATCAATACTATATGATTGAAGAATGATCCAATGCAAAATGTAACTAAACTTACATTAGAATCCAAGGAATAGCTTGGCAAACATACATGTGGTGTTGTGTTAATGAAATTGGTTACATTAGTCATGCCTCCAAAATCTATGCTAACCTCTAAGGGTACCTGAAACTACTTGAGGAATTCACCTTCAATTTGTTTAATGTTTGGGCCAATAATTTGTCCTGAAACCCCCAAAATGTTTTGTTGACAAAAACTACAGGATAATGTGCAAACATCAACCTCCTGAAGTGTTAAATTTCTGACTTAGCTTTCACTGTCCTAACATGACCTATATGCTGTTTCAATACTATCATTGATGAAAAGGCCTAATGGTTTGGTAAGGCAATTACAATTACCTTTCAAGTGTTATTGCCTAACATTGTTGGTGCAAACTGAGGTTAACAGTGTTCATCAAGGAATCTAAAGTATAGCATCTAATTAATAGGCCTTAGACTGTAGAAAATGCCATATTTGTACAACAATAAATGTATTTTCTTTGTAACCACAGGCTGTTTCACCAACATGCCACGCTATGTAGGTACTGACAGGGCTAAGGGCCCACAGCCCTTGCCTTTGGAGTTGCCGGAGGTGTCTATCGTGTCGTAGCCAGTTGAAGAATGTAAGTATCTATTGTGTTTTGATAACGAACATGTAAACTTATTTTAAAGTGTATGTGGTGCTGCATAAAATATTGCTGTAATAAGCCTGTTGATTTGTGTGTCTGCCTAGGTCACCTTAGGGAATCCACAATTTTATTATCGTTTGGGTTTTTGGGGTACTTCTAACACCAAACCACCACAAACCACACTTCTAATCCAAGATATAGCTTAAACCCACAATTCACTATTACAGAGGACTGTGAGCCTTACAAGACACTTTGCGTGACAGTGGTCACCTTAATGAGCACCAAGGGAGTATCTAAGTACATGTATAAAGTGAGCTGGGAGCTAATATTGGATTATTAATTTTTTCCTTTACCTTCAACAGGGAAAGATGACATTCATGTAAGAGTTCCCAATTGCGTGGCTTCTTACACGTAGAAGTATTTATCCAATGCTACATCCTGCCTATGTTTCTTCAAATGGCCATGATAGTTAACTCATCATCCAAAGACCTTTCTGGCAAAGACCACTGGCTTTGCCAGAAAGGGTTTACACCAAGGTGCATGTAAAATTAGCTGCATTCACTAAGCATAGTTTGGTGTGCCTAGGTAGCTACTTGGCAAGGAATATACCATGGCTGCATGGCCATCCTCGAACCTAGAGGGACTGTGTTAGAAAGGAACTGAACAAACTACCAATCTGGCGAATGTTAACTGTGGCCAACCATGTCACAATGCGAAGGAGTGGTCCAAAAAAGTAATTTCAACATTAATATACCTAATCCAAACACAGTGACCAGGCCAGGCACTCCTCCCCCCAATTTGTACATTTAGACTTTGAAAAGGCCGAACCCTACTACAAATCTTATAACCAATCCCTAATCATTTGGACCATATATTTTAACAAAAGTTTACTCCAGGGGCTAACTGACCCTAGACCGTATAAGATGTGCTTTGCATCCTCATTAGTGTCTGCCCTAGCACACATTAGCCCTGGGAATTCATTATGTCTGTTTTCATTTCCAGAGCATGTCTGTGCTCAGCACCATACTGTGCTTGGATATGAGCCTTAAGATTGGCCAGATCTGACACAGTGTAACATTATATAATACACTGTAGGTAATGTATTCATGTTAGTATGAGGCTTCCTATTGTTCACTTATGGCAAATGGCTAAGTGTATCCCTGGTGAATCCCTGGTGAAAACCTCTTTTTTCGTTAGACTCTGCACCTCTCTGGGGGTAGTATCTACCTGAGCAGACTTCGAGGCCCATCCTGACTCTGAATTTGTGACAGTAAGATCTGGCCAAAAGGGATGGACCCCGAGCGTGAACCCTTCGCCAATGATATGTTACAACACCTTGTTGGCCGAGTAGAATAGCAGGATGCCACTCCACTTCAGCTTCTCCAGTGTCTGCAAGCCCTAGCTACTCGCTTGGAATCCCTACTTCCCAACCTTCCCCTGCCTCTGAACCGTCTGCTTCCGCTCCAGCAGCTACATTTACTTCTATACGATTACCATCGCCCCAAAGTTTGATGATGATTCCCGCTTCTGTCGAGGATTTTTGAAACAATGTTCGATTCAATTTCGAGCTCCTCCCACAGAATTTCTCCATGGATCGCTCCTAAGTTGCCTACTTTGTCTCACTCCTTTGCGGCCAGGCTTTATCGTGAGCATCCCCACTTTGGGAGAGAGATGACCTTAGCCTTCGAGATTGTGCGGCCCTTATCTCAGCTTTTCGGAAAATTTTCGATGTGCCAGGTCAAGAGGGCCTGATCAACCGGCAGAAAAGTTGACAAGCATTTTTTTAAAAAATATATATATATGTATATATATATATATAAAATGTCCAGCGCTGCCTCCTCAGTGATCGGCCGCCCCTGGTCTCAAGGGGGCAGTCACGACTGTCAGTGTATCTAATTACACTAATACAGGCAGCTAACAGCATATCCGGTGCTATGTTTAGTGTTATCATGTGAGATGATCACATGACCACACTAGTCACAGAGCCCGCGCCGTACTGACAGGGCAGCTAACAGCATGGGATGTGCTGTTAGCTGTCTGTGAAGAAGACAGAAGTGCCAGAGAGAAGAGGAGCAGAAGACTTCAAGGTAAGATCTGTTTGTTAAATATAAGGATGTAGGAAGTGGGAGATGACTAGGGGTGAATAACTGTTAACTGCTGCTTGATGGTTGGGGGAGGGGGGGTTAAAGAAGTGGCTGGGGGTTTAATGAAGTGACTGAGGGGGTTAATGTGACTGGGAGGGGTTAATGTAGTGACTGAGGAGGGGGTTCATAAACCTGGTGGGGGTTGATCAAAATGGCTGGCGGGATATAGTGGCTGGCAGGGGGAGCTGATGAAATAGCTTGTGGGGGGCATGATCTCTGTATTGTGTGGCGGTGATTAGAATGCTAAATACTAGACCGTCAGGGCTGAAAGATATTAGTATATGATTGTAAATAATTTTCCTATATTTCATTGTCTACGTTTGTTCTAGGGGGTTGTTTTATATGATCATAATGGAATGTTGTTTTTGAATCACTCAGGGTTTGTTAAAATTTTGCACTATAATACAATTTTAAATACAGCATTCCAAGTGTCAACGCTCTAAGAACAAGCAAGAAAGAACAACAGGTAGTCTACACTGCAAGATCAGGTAAGAGATGAAGTTCAGAATGAAGTGTGCTTTATATATTAATATTTTACAATTCTGTTTATATATACATATATATACACATATATATATACATAGACAAAGACTGAGACATTCACCTGCGTCTCATTAGCAGACCTCAAACCTCTAAGTCTTGATCTGCGCATGTGCAGACTGATTACCTGTCTACATCTAACAAGATTCTTATTGGTTCCTGGTTTGCGCTCCAAACTTAAAAAGGCACTTCCTCCCTTTCCTCTGGGCCTGTTGATCAAGTTACCTGCTTGATTAGGTTCCTACCTATTCTGTGAGCTCTCACCTGGATCGTCAGTGCCTCCGCTGTGTTGCTACTCCAAGGGCTATACCGCTCAAGCTGCACCTACCTCCGCTGTGTGCTACTCCAAGGGCTATACCGCTCAAGCTGCACCTACCTCCGCTGTGTGCTACTCCATGGGCTATACCGCTCAAGCTGCACCTACCTCCGCTGTGTGCTACTCCATGGGCTATACCGCTCAAGCTGCACCTACCTCCGCTGTGTGCTACTCCATGGGCTATACCGCTCAAGCTGCACCTACCTCCGCTGTGTGCTACTCCAAGGGCTATACCGCTCAAGCTGCACCTGTCTCCGCTGTGTGCTACTCCACGGGCTATACTGCTCAAGCTGCACCTACCTCCGCTGTGTGCTACTCCACGGGCTATACCGCTCAAGCTGCACCTGTCTCCACTGTGTGCTACTCCACGGGCTATACCGCTCAAGCTGCACCTGTCTCCGCTGTGTCGCTGATCCACGGACTGGACTGCTTAAACCGCACCTGTCTCCGTCAAGCTGCTGTCCCACTGTCTACACTACTTAAGCTGCACCTGCCTCTGTTGTATTCCTGTTCCACAGGCTGGATCGCTTAAACTACACTTGCCTTCGTGGTAGTGCTGTTGCACGGGCCGTGCTGCTTATCGGACATCTAAATCTTTCAAGTCATCCATCAGAGTTGTCCTGTTCAAGCTTCATCTACTCCGCATTTGCCTCTGTGGCTCAGTGGCATTACAGGTTGTATCATCAAGCTGCTTGTTGTTATCTTCTCTGGCTGAACTGTTGATGACAAACCAGCCCCAGACTGTTCAGCACGGGGCTAACTCCCCTAGGGAGTGGGGTTTGCAAAAAAAATGTGCGGGTCTCCCCTCTAGGGACACCATAGTTGCCTACTCTTCCAGAATGTCCAGGAAACACCCCCGAATTTTTGGGAGTTCTCCCGGACTCCCGAGAAAGCAGACAAGCATCCCGGATGCAGCCATCTCTGTTGTTGAAGAGAGTGGGGGCGGGGCTAAATGCGGCATTATGGCCTCGCCCCCTGCTGCGATTGGCCGGTATTGTCTAAGATTGACAGGAATGGGCCTAATGGCGCAACACGCCTGGCCACGTCCCCTCTACGGACCCCCTCCCGGACTGCTACCTTCAAAAGTAGGCAAGTATGAGGGACACTCAGCCCCGTGCTGAAAGCACTATTTGCTACCAGCTGAAGGTGTGTAAAGACTGGTATACAGATATAACTGATTATATAACCCGTCTCCCCCCCTTATCTCACAGAGCTCTGACAGAACTGATATGATCAGGTGATCACACCCAGCCTTACAAGGAGCCTTGGACTGTATACATTACTGTTATATACAATGGACAGATTACAATGCAACAATAGAAAAATTTAATTATACAAGAAAAGACACAGATCACTAGAAAACAGAGAAAAATAATAATTTAATACACAATCCACAGTTTAACAATACAACATGGAGCCGATCTGTCTTTACGTGTGTAGGAATGTAGTAAGTGGTGGATATTTCGGTAATGGGTTAGGGGCATATTTAACAATAACCGCAATTTTAACAGAATCAATTTCCTTCCTTATTTCAATGATAAGGAATGAAAGATTGTGACCATTTATGAAAAGTGTTCTGCCGGAACAGCGGTCACCATAAAAGACTGTCCTGGGGAACACACAGTTTACCTGTCTCCTATCTTCTCTATGGTCACTATGGGAAAGTGATCTCCTCTGTGCCAGTGACTGGAGGGAAGAGCAGAAGATCAGTGAGGGATCCGAAGATCCCTCTACTACAATGCTCTCCCCAGAGGCTTCATGGCTGACGCCATCTTCAGATGGATTTAGATATTGGGCACTTTTTTCGGAACTTGGTAAATTATGTTAAATAACAGTCACCATGGAAACCTATGAGGACTGTGTATACGATAACAGTGAGACCGCAGCTGCGATCCTTTAGTTATAAATAGCTGGGATCCTTAATATCATGGATCTTAGCATAGTTGTTACATTACATACATACACAGACACACACATTTACTATAATTTGAATATATATATATATATATATATATATTGTTAACAAATTTAGCATTTGTATATAGATTATTTACTGTGTTCATTGTTTGTTGCATAGAGTAGTTCTAGTATTGCATAGTTTCCAAAGTTTAATTAGATTTATCTCTTTAGGATTATTGTAGATAGTAAAAAAGCTTTAATCAGATTATTTTATTTTAAAATGTTTTTATTGTGTTTTGCCTTTATTTCAACACTAGACAATGCTTGTCTTGTCTGCTCTTTGCAAGCTTTTTTACTAGACATCCATTAATATGATTATTAAAAAATATTTTCTTGATTTCAATACTTTTCTTATGATTTATTTTGTTAACACGACCAGAAGAGGCGCAAGAACAAAGTGCAGATGACCCAGCTTTCCTCACCGCGTTAACATATAATTGAATTGCTCTCTTTAGCTTTTCCCTATATCTTAAAAGAAAGCCTCAAACCCGCCGCAAGGTACTAGTTTTGCTAAACAAATACAAAAAAGGGGCGTATTCAATTGTTAGCATTAACGCTAACAAACGAGCGCTCAAAAAATCTTACCATTAATACGGTAATTACTCACGGAATTTCAGCTCGCCGTTCCCTGAGCGGCGAGCTGAAATTCCGCGAGTAAACTACCGTATTAACGGTTTTCGCGCGCAATTTTACCGTATACACGGTAATATTTTTTGAGCGCTCGTTTTTCAGCGTTAACGCTAACAATTGAATACGCCCCAAAATGTAACAATTGAATTGCGGATTACATTATCGCGCTCCTAAATGACCACAAATAGCTGTAACAACGGGTAACACAGGGTTACAAAATGAATTGAATCAACATTCTAATGTTCAGTGGACTCAGTAGCGCCATCTATTGTTTGTACACTGTGAGATGTAATCCGAGAGCTTTGTTGTGGTTCAAAATGTGTTTGTTGTTTGAAAAGAAACAGATCCCGGACTATAGAGCACAGCGCCCTCTATTGGTTTCTTTATTATATTTATACTGTAAACAGTAATTTCATGAAAAGATTGTGCTGTGAGTGGGGCCAGATGTGGGGGATGGAAGGAGGACAGAGGAGGGGGGTGGAGGGAGGACAGAGGAGGGGGATGGAGAGAGGACAGAGGAGGGGGGTGGAGGGAGGACAGAGGAGGGGGATGGAAGGAGGACAGAGGAGAGGGATGGAAGGAGGACAGAGGAGGGGGATGGAGGGAGGACAGAGGAGGGGGATGGAGGGAGGACAGAGGAGGGGGATGGAGAGAGGAGAGAGGACAGAGGAGGGGGATGGAGAGAGGACAGGAGGAGGGGGACGGAGGGAGGACAGAGGAGGGGGATGGTGGGAGGACAGAGGAGGGGGGTGGAGGGAGGACAGAGGAGGGGGATGGAAGGAGGACAGAGAAGAGGGATGGAAGGAGGACAGAGGAGGGGGATGGAGGGAGGACAGAGGAGGGGGATGGAGGGAGGACAGAGGAGGGGGATGGTGGGAGGACAGAGGAGGGGGGTGGAGGGAGGACAGAGGAGGGGGATGGAAGGAGGACAGAGGAGGGGGACGGAGGGAGGACAGAGGAGGGGGATGGTGGGAGGACAGAGGAGGGGGGTGGAGGGAGGACAGAGGAGGGGGATGGAGGGAGGACAGAGGAGGGGGATGGAGAGAGGAGAGAGGACAGAGGAGGGGGATGGAGAGAGGACAGGAGGAGGGGGATGGAAGGAGGACAGGGGAGGGGGGTGGAGGGAGGACAGAGGAGGGGGGTGGTGGGAGGACAGGGGAGGGGGTTGGAGAGAGGAGAGAGGAGAGAGGAGGGGGATGGAAGGAGGACAGAGGAGGGGGATGGAGAGAGGAGAGAGGACAGAGGAGGGGGATGGAGGGAGGACAGAGGAGGGGGACGGAGGGAGGACAGAGGAGGGGGATGGTGGGAGGACAGAGGAGGGGGGTGGAGGGAGGACAGAGGAGGGGGATGGAAGGAGGACAGAGAAGAGGGATGGAAGGAGGACAGAGGAGGGGGATGGAGGGAGGACAGAGGAGGGGGATGGAGGGAGGACAGAGGAGGGGGATGGAGAGAGGAGAGAGGACAGAGGAGGGGGATGGAGAGAGGACAGGAGGAGGGGGATGGAAGGAGGACAGGGGAGGGGGGTGGAGGGAGGACAGAGGAGGGGGGTGGTGGGAGGACAGGGGAGGGGGTTGGAGAGAGGAGAGAGGAGGGGGATGGAAGGAGGACAGAGGAGGGGGATGGAGAGAGGAGAGAGGACAGAGGAGGGGGATGGAGAGAGGACAGGAGGAGGGGGATGGAAGGAGGACAGGGGAGGGGGGTGGTGGGAGGACAGAGGAGGGGGATGGTGGGAGGACAGGGGAGGGGGTTGGAGAGAGGAGAGAGGAGGGGGATGGAAGGAGGACAGAGGAGGGGGATGGAAGGAGGACAGAGGAGGGGGATGGAGGGAGGACAGAGGAGGGGGATGGAGAGAGGAGAGAGGACAGAGGAGGGGGATGGAGAGAGGACAGGAGGAGGGGGATGGAGGGAGGACAGAGGAGGGGGATGGTGGGAGGACAGAGGGTGGTGGAGAGTGTAGAGAGGACAGAGGAGGGGGATGGAGAGAGGAGAGAGGAGAGGGGAGAGGGGAGAGGAGGGGGGTGGGGAGGGTGGTGGAGAGTGTAGAGAGGAGAGAGGAGGGGGATGGAGGGAGGACAGAGGAGGGGGATGGAGAGAGGACAGGAGGAGGGGGATGGAGAGAGGACAGAGGAGGGGGTAAAGAATGAAGAGAGGACAGAGGAGGGTGGTGGAGAGTGTAGAGAGGACAGAGGAGTGGGATGGAGGGAGGACAGAGGAGGGGGATGGTGGGAGGACAGAGGAGGGTGGTGGAGAGTGTAGAGAGGACAGAGGAGGGTGGTGGAGAGTGTAGAGAGGACAGAGGAGGGTGGTGGAGAGTGTAGAGAGGACAGAGGAGTGGGATGGAGGGAGGACAGAGGAGGGGGATGGTGGGAGGACAGAGGAGGGTGGTGGAGAGTGTAGAGAGGACAGAGGAGGGTGGTGGAGAGTGTAGAGAGGACAGAGGAGGGGGGTGGAGAGTGTAGAGAGGACAGAGGAGGGTGGTGGAGAGAGGACAGAGGAGGGTGGTGGAGAGTGTAGAGAGGACAGAGGAGGGTGGTGGAGAGTGTAGAGAGGACAGAGGAGGGGGATGGAGAGAGGACAGAGGAGGGGGATGAAGAGAGGACAGGAGGTGGTGGATTTGCACCGTGCATGCAGCAGGATCACAGCACACTAACTTACAGCCTGAAAGAAAAAGTAAATAACACAGGAACTTGGGCTTCTTAGGATTCATGTTACAGTTATCATCTCATGTATGTACCATAGTGTTTTCAGTACAAATTTTGACAGGGAAAATTGACATTTTATTCAGTAGAAACATTGGTGGTTACATACTGTCTAGAGATCCCTGAGTTGGTGACTTGTATAGAGATCTAAACCATTATATAACACCCCCCCTTATCTCACAGAGCTCTGACAGAACTGATATGATCAGTGGTCACACCCAGCCTTACAATGAACCTTGGACTGTATACATTACCTTTATATACAATGGACAGATTACAGTGATACAATAGAAAATTGAATTATACAAGAAAAGACTCAGATCACTAGAAAACAGAGCAGAAAAGCGTTTAAATAGATTATCCATATTTTAGAGATACAATATGCAGCCGATCTGTCTCCACGTGTGCAGGGATGTAGTAGGTGTTGGATATATCTGTAATGGATCAGTGTGTGGAAGGTAACGTCAGACAGGCAGGTTATAGTGATCAGGACACAGACAGAGGTAGAGGGAGTAGTGTGAGAACGGGACAATACAGAGAACATATAGTAAGTATTGGAAGTGCTGTATCCAGCGGCTGGTGCACAGCGCCCTCTATTGGTATTATATTACTTTTACTAGGACAAGAATTATTTTCCGCATTCATTTGAAAAAACAAAACTCATAGAACTACAATAACTTCCTTAGACCGTGGAATAAGTTCGGCTGTAGCACAGAGAGTAGATACAGAGCTTAGATTAAAATGCTTTTCACTTTCTAAATAAACCTTTATACATGTAATTCTTGCTCAGCTCTAGAATGTCAGCTCCTCGTCATTAATCACAGAGACCCACATCATACGTGTTCTGGAAGAGCCCCCAATACTTTCCAGCACAGGCTGATATAAGAATAAAGCACCTGGCACTGGGGATAATCAGGTAATGTGATAACATTAAGTATAGAACAGTTTGAAGTGATAAGAAATAGATAAGATGAATAAAATAGCCTCAAAACTGAGTAAGTAAATGTTAAACATTCAGACACTTCTACCCCCTTACAATCCACCCAGCAGTGGTTACAGCACATAGATTGTTATGTGTCACCAGCTGTCTGATCAGTGACGTCACATTCTCATTAGTCCCGATGTGTTTCAGACGTCATGTCTGGCAACATTCTAATGTTCAGTAGACTCAGTAGCGCCATCTATTGGTTGTACACTGTGAGATGCAATCCGAGAGCTTTGTTATGTATCAGAATGTGTTTGCTTTTTGAAAAGAAACAGATTACTGACTATGGAGCACAGCGCCCTCTATTGGTTTCTGTTTTATGTTTATTTTGGAGTGATACCTTTATTGGCTAACCAAAATATTTTTTTTTATATTTGCTAGCTTTCAGAGCACAGAGGCCCCTTCATCAGGCAAGTTTACAAATGAATAACTGAGAAAAAGGCACAATATTTAAGAGCTGTTACATCAAGAAATTTGTACAGGGGAAGGGGATACATCATTAAGATAAGCTAAAGTAATAAAAAGGAGATTTTCGTTATGGATGAAAGAGTAAAAGTCCTAGGAGTTCAGAGGTCTGCACTCTGCTGTGGGGTGTGAAGTGTGTCCATGTAGTGGGTCATAAATCCAGGTGTTAGATTGATTCCTTTCTTCAATGTCTGGAATGTTCTTATCAGCTTGAATTCCCATATTTTTCTCTCCCTGTCATTTTTAAATAGACCTTTCAGTATTAGGTCTTTTCAATCTGTCATACTATGTCCTGGTCCAGAGAAGTGTTTACCCCCGGGGGTGTCCAGAGCCTTCTTTATTGTGTGTCTGTAGATTCATCCTGGATTGCAGTTTCTGCTTGGTCTCTCTAATGCTAATTCCCTCAGGGCAATGCAAACAGCCTCCCAATTTAAGAAATCCCCTTGTTAAAAGTGCCCTCTCATCACCATCAGAGACTGGCACCTTCCCTTGCAAAAACAAAAAATGGAAAACCTGTACCCATGTCCTACCAACAAACACAGTCCACATACCCAACACACAACAGGACTATAAAATCACTGGCACATTCTCATGTGCATCCTCCAATGTGGTGTATATGATACAGTGCACAATGTGTCCTGAGGGAATTTACATTAGAGACCAAGCAGAAACTGCAATTCAGGATGAATCTACACAGACACACAATAAAGAAGACTCTGGACACCCCCCATCCCCCCCCCCCCCCCCTGGATGGGGCAGCACGGTGGCTAAGTGGTTAGCACTTCTGCCTCACAGCACTGGGGTCATGAGATCAATTTCCAACCATGGCCTTATCTGTGAGGAGTTTGTATGTTCTCCCCGTGTTTGCGTGGGTTTCCTCCGGGTGCTCCGGTTTCCTCCCACACTCCAAAAACATACTGATAGGTTATTTGGCTGCTATTAAAATTGCCCTTAGTCTCTCTCGGTCGGTGTGTGTATGTTAGGAGGTTTAGATTGTAAACTCCAATGGGGCAGGGACTGATGTGAGTGAGTTCTCTGTACAGCACTGCGGAATTTGTGGCGCTATGTAAATAAATGATGATGACGATGCATCTTCTGTGTCACCCGCGTGCCAGGGATTACAACATCCTAGCTTATTATAGCAGTGCTGCCTCTAAACTCCTCACTGCCTTCCTGCTCTCTTGGATCAGCCTCCTTCCCTTATACCTCACCTTGTCTCCTGCTCCCAAGCCCATGGCAGTCCAAACAGACCTGCTACCTGTACAGCCAAGAGCCAATAGAGAAAATCTCGCTCCATTGCAGACTTCCTCCATTACAAATTTTCTTGCTATCCTGACATCTCTCTCGCCAAGCAATCCTATGTTCGATCCCTAATATCCACCCAGTCCGCTACATACTTCCCTCTCAATCTGTCCCCTAGACCACATTCCCTCAAATCTCCTTGTGAGGACACCGGGACTGGAAACTGTAGTTCTCTAGGTACCAGTCCCTCTAGGTTCACAGATCACACAGGCAAGGAGACAAGAAAGAAGTAACCTCTTTATTTATCAAATGTCTACACACAAAGTGAATGCAACACTACTCCCTAAGGAGAAACATATACCCCCTCCAAATATAACAAAGTATCAGTAACTTCACCAGTGTCAGTAAAAACCCCAACAAAGTCAGTCAGGGGTTTGGCAACAGTACTATACTGAGATACAAATTTTCTGTCGTACCCTGCGATCCCTAGGAACACTCGTACTTGTTTCTGGTTGGTGGGTTGGACCCACTGAACAATGGCTCTAATTTTGCCGGTTCAGACAGAATCATTCCCCCACCAACTCAGTGCCCCAAGTATTGTACTTTTGCCATTCCCATGAAACACTTGTCCAGGTGAATGGTCAGCCCGACCTGTCTGACCCTCCTCAAGACCTCTGCCACTTGCACTAGGTGATCCTTCCATGTCTGGCTGATAATGGCCATCTAAGTAAGCATGGGCCAACTTCTCGTAACCTTCCAACAGGTCAACAACCATCCGTTGGAATGTGGAATTCTTCATCCCAAAGGACATTGTTGTGCATTCAAACAATCCCAATGGACTTATAAAAGCTGAGCACTCCTGGGCCTCGGGGGTGAGGGGAATTTGCCAGTAGCCCTTACTTAGAGCTAAGGTGGGCACAAACTAGCCTGCTCCTAGACTGTCCAGCAGCTCATATATCCGGCCATGGGGTAAGCATCTATGTAGGTAACCTTGTTTAACTTATGGTAGTCCACGTAGAAGTGGTGCCATCCTTTTTAGGGACCAACATCATCCCAGCAGCCCCGGGACTATTTGATCTATCTATTATACCTAGGGCCAGCATCTCTTCTATCTCAGATCGCACTTGGGCCAGTACTGTGAAGGTCATGCAGTACGCCACTTGCCTTATGGGTTTTGCTTCCCTCGTGTCTACATGGTGGGTGGCCAAGTGGGTACATCAGGGCTTACAGTTAAAGTGAGCTGTTGCTGGGCCCTATCCCAATCCTGCCCTTCGGAATGTACATAGGCCTTCAGGCGGTGTTTCAACGTTCCATTAAAACGTTTGCAGTGTGACTGGATCACTTATAAATAACTTATGGTATAAATTTATATAATTGCCAATGCACTTATTTTTGATATTGTGTATATTTTGATATAGGAAATCTTTATTTATGAGACCGGGTTAAAAAATGTGTTTTTTTCTGTTTTAACCTTGCTGGAGGAAATGCCTTATTTCTGATGTATATATCTGATACAGTAAGCCTTTGTTTAGAAAGCCTTTTGCATATCTTGGTGTAAGGAAATATCTTGTTTAGGGTTTGCAAAATTTTATCCTCATAGCACCCCTCACTTACCTTGCGGTGGCCAAACGCTGTTCTGCAGCATTGCTCCTCGCTGCTCAGATCAATCAGACAGGAACTGAATATGGATTAGAGTGGACTAATCTGTATCTCACAGGAAATATAACAGGTAAGTAGGCGTCAAAGCAGGATCCTGAAGCAGTGATCTTTATCAGCTCAAGAATCCTTATAAGGACAGTTACACGCTAGTTTGTGGTACTAGCGATCATCCACAAGTTACAGATGGAAACATACATTACATGGTAAAACATAGCTCTTTATATATTGACACACATGTTGGCAGGGGATAGCCCAGCCCAATGATTCTAGCTGGCACCTCAACGTCTGAGATATTATATTTAATGATTAGCATCAGGATGTAATATATTCTATAATCTTAAAGTTAATGCAATTTTAAACATTAACAGAACTCACATCAATTTGTGATTTCCTAAATTACTTGATGGCTTCATTATTCATGTAGTTAGTCCATCTTTTTAGCAAGACAGGATAAAACGTAATGACTCTCTCCTGTGTATTTTGGGTAAAAAAAAGTGTTGGTCATTCACAAATGAAAAGGCCTAATTAACGTTTCCTTTAGAAAAATTACAGAACAGATTTTCTCCAACATATGACTACTGCACCAAAAATCAATACATTTGTAATACCAAAATGCAACACAATATAAAAAATCATGACATATATTGGCACACTGCGCTACTAATTAAAATACATTTATACAATAAGTGATCCAGCCACCTCGGGTAACATTCTTATATTCATATAATCAGTAGCACCATCTAATGTTTATAACCTGGGAGATGCTATATCACAGCTATCTAATAATACTATATAGTGGTTTGGAGAATTGTAGTAAGCTGATTATATGTCCACTCATTTGGAAGCTAAAAATATATAATATGTAAATTTATATAGTATGTAAATCATACATCACTCTCATCATCTTTATCTGTAGCTCATCTCATTAACTTGTACCTCTCATCTGTGGGACTGTGTTTTTTAAAACTATGTAAATGAAATTTATTTATTGTTAGAACCTGTGTTGGACTTGTGATCATTGTTGCGTAATTTATAACAGCGGCCTGGCCTCATTTAGTCTGATATAAATAGCGCTGATAGGAGGGTCCCCGTTTCCAGGTCAGGAATGGAGTGGCGGCTTCCACTGCTCATGAGAGGAGGGTGTGGTGGGTGTGTCTGTCTAATCCAGAGGATCTGCCATGGCTGAGAAGCAGGAGTATCCCCTGGTCCCGTTATGGGTTATTGCTTCTCGTCCTTCTGGCTAAGATCAAGTGCGAGTTTATTGCTCTGCTTGGGCTTGGCTGGTAGGTTTTCTGGGGGTGGAGGAGGGATTATGATCCAGTTGTTTGGAGAGCAAGGATCTGTAATGTTCTGCAATATGGCAGGATGAAAGAACAACATCTGTTTTCATGTTATAGAAGGTAGAAGAGCTTCTTGAGTCTTGGACTGTATTGCAAGGGAAATCTTGGAGAATCTGGATGGATTCAACATCGTTGGGGAAGTATTTTGCATTGAAGACTTTCCATCGCAAGGAATGTATTATATCTCTTTTTATGACCATGGGCTTTGTCTAAGGGCTAGATTTACTAAGCTGCGGGTTTGAAAAAGTGGGGATGTTGCCTATAGCAACCAATCAGATTCTAGGTGCCATTTTGTAGAATGTACTAAATAAATGAAAGCTAGAATCTGATTGGTTGCTATAGGCAACATCCCCACTTTTCATACCCGCGGCTTAGTAAATCTAGCCCTAAGGGTTTTTGAGAAGTTGAACACCCTGAGTAGTGACCCTGCTTTAGGAGATATGGTGATATCCCTGCTCTTTTCTACCTATGAGATATGGTGATATCCCAGCTCTTTTCTACCTACCATCACCGTACATCTGTATAATTCTTTAATGGATTTTGATTTTATCTGGGCCTTTTCGTTTAGGTATTGTGGTAAAGTTAGGGGGGGGGAATACAGTTGAAAAATATTGTGGGGTTCTTTAATGGGAAACTAAATATTTTGGAAAGTTTTCACCAAGACCCTGAGGGCATAGGAGTGGTGATGTATCGCCCAGCAGTTGCTGGAAATTGCAGTTTCCTGTTAGCCTACTTATTGTCGTAAGTGCTTTGAATACGGTCACATAAAGGACAACTGTAAGAAGAGTGATGGTTGCTGTAGGAACTGCAATGTCACGGTTCAATGCATGAATAGAGCTAAGAAGCCACGAATATGGAGAAAACATACAATGTTTGCTGAAGAGTACAAACCAGAAGGTGTAATAATGAGCTTGCAGGGAAATGCAGAAGTAAATACCAGGTTCACAGATGATGCAGGTAAGCAGGAGGTATGGAGAGATCCCAAGCAGCAAGTAACCCAGAAGCACAGCAGAAAGGAAGCAACAACAGCATGTAACAACAATAACCAGAAATAACCAGCAATGTATGCTGGGACTGACAGGTATACATAGGGAAACACCCAGGTGCAAGGGATAATTAGTGTAGCAAGTTTAACTCCTAAAGGACTAGAAGCAGGAACAATAGCAGCGCCTCTAGTGATCAGAGGTACTGCTGCTAACACACAATAATAAAGTCTAATAGTCCTGGAGGCAGGAGCTGCCAATACAAAGCAGCAAGCTGCAGGCAGATTGTGACATGCGAGATGGTTGGGCATCATGCTGGGAATTGCCCAGACCCCAAAATGTGTGTCTTATGTGTAAAAACCGGACATGCGTGTAAAAAGTGTACAGGAAACATGGGGCCAAGAAGAGATCCGCTGTACCAGAAGTGACTGCTGCTAAATCAGTACGTGCTGTGTCTTATGCAGCAACAGTGTATAACACGGCTGCAGCCGGCTCAGAGGAGTGACGGGCAGGGCAATATGCTTTGATATGAGAATAGACAGCGATTGTTTGTACAGAGAAGGAGAATGATCTGCCAGCAAGTGCTGTTATTCTGCCAATAAAGAGCCTTAATGTCACGGTTGGCTTATGGGAAATTGACCCCTATGCTCTGCTGGACATGGCTTTGCCCACCCACAGGCGCGGAGTCTAACAGGCAGGAGGTTTTCACCAGGAACCCCCACAAGGAGGTATGGATTTAGCGGCACCAAACCAGCAGGTCGCGGTCCTGTGAGAGGGTGAACAGCAGAACGGTGTGGAGGAGCCAGGTAACACGGGTAGAGACAAATGAGGCACAAGGAGAATAGATGTCCTGTGGTACAACGAGGAAAAGCATAGGCTGTCACAATGGTGTATCCAATGATGCTTGGTAGAGATACTGGAACAGCGGGAGTACAGCACTGGAGTATGCTGAGCACACACGGGAAAGCAGAGGTAGCTGAGGGAGAACAGCCAATGAGTCACCATGGCAGTTGCGGCTCACGATGATAGCTGTAAGAGAACTGGAGCTGTCACGATGAAGTACATCAGAGATGGTATAGTAGTACTAGAGCAGTAATAGTTCAGTACAGCGGGAGACTGAGAGTAAACTGACGTGATGAAGGTAACTCGTAGTAACAGCCGATGAGTCACAGTAGTAGTAGCAGCTCTGAGTTGTGGCGGTGAGAGAACTGGAGCTGTCACAATGAAGTATAGTTGAGATGGTATAGAAGTACTGGAGCAACGATAGTTCAACACAGCCGGAAACTGAGAGCAAACTGAAGTAACGGAGGTAACCCGTAGTAACAGTTGATGAGTCACAGGTGTAGTAGCAGCTCTGAGTGGTGGCGATGAGAGAACTGAAGCTGCCGCGATGAAGTACACTGGAGATGGTAGTAGCAATGCTGGAGCAGCAATAGTTCAACACAGCAGGAGACTGAGAGCAGACTGGAACACAGGCAAACCACGAGGAGAACAGGAACCAGAACCACAGGCTGCAGGAAGTGAGCTTGAAGAACAGGCATCAGACAGGTGAATCCATGAGGTTTAAATAGTGCTCCAGAAGGGCTTAGCCAATGAAAAAGAGGGAGGAGGTCCTGAAGTGCAATAGGCTTGCACCTGCACAGATCTGAATATAGCTGAATGAATGAATGAAGTTAGTCTGAGGCTGGAACATGGCAGTTTCCAGATAAATGAAATGCGGGTAACTGGGCAGGTGCTACTTGCGGGACCGAAGCGTTACACTCAAAGTGGGGGCTGACTCTGCAAGTGCTGATATTGCATGGGACAAATCAGAGGAGGAATAGGAGGATGTAGAGAATTCTGCCACTATAACCGGGAGAGATGCTGAGCAGACCGGCAGGTCCTGCAAATAGGCTCGTTTGGAACCTGGCATGGGTGAGCTGACAACGTTGCTGAGTGAAATGGAGCTTAGTGCCAGCCCTGATAGCCCTGCTGCATATTTCCTCCTCCCCCCTAGTGCTGCCCAGAGGTTGGGTTTTAAAGGATGAGGACGTTGCAAACATGATGAACCTATAACACTGCTTTGGAATTGGGTGAAGGGGAAAAAAAGATGGAGGATAAAATATATTCGAAAGTTTTTTGTGGCGGTACCGCTTACCTATATCGTGACGCAAAATTACAGACCTATTAAAAGCCATGTGAGAAGACTGGCGGTGCTTGATGATATCTGGTCTTTCGGTGGGGATATTGTGTGCCTGCAGGAATGTGCTGTTTTGGGTCCCCTGAGAAAGAAAGAAGGAAAACTTGAACATTGTTTAAGGTCTGGGTCCAGTTTAAACAAAAATGACGTTGTTGGAATACTTATTAGGGCGAGGTGTTGGTGGAGGACTTTGTGATTGTGGAAGAGGGGTTGGGTACGTATCCCTGACTACGAGTACACCGACAATACTTACCCAACTTCAGAAGCCAGAAGCTGCAAATCACGAAAAGATGGTAACAGTGAATATTTGAAATCACTACTTCCCAGAATCGCGATCAATGCACAAGACGGCACACAGAAAGTCATGTGACTTTGTGGGACTGTACTATTATTAGGGGTGTTAAATGACTAATGCGGGGAGGCGCATGTATGTCTAAAGTAGAAGGGTTGCTGTAAAATATGCTACATTCCGCGGCTCCCTGCATTAGTCATTTAACACCCCTAATAATAGTGCACTGATCGCGATTCTGGGAAGTGGTGATTTCAAAGCTTCGCTGTTAATATGATTTCGTGATCGGCAGGTTCTGCTTTCTGAAGTCGGGTAAGTCCTTGTCGTTGTAGTGGTAGTCCCGTTAGTGACTACCACCGGTGGAAGAGGCAAGATATATTACTGTAGTGGTTGTGGTGTTTAGGGGGTGGAGGCTTCGTGTGATGAATATATCGGCTCCTGATGAGAAAAATTATAGCAGAGATCTATTTGAAAATAATAAATTGTTTATTCCAGGGAGGATTCCTTTGTGGTGGTGGGAGATTCCAATTGTGTGATAAATAAGGCTGGGTACACACTACAGAAGTTTCCGACCAATGTGTTATCTACAATGATTGTACCTGCGACTAAAGTTCCGATCAGTCGGTGGATTCATACGTACACACTATACGCGTTTTAAACGTTTTTTGCACGACTCACTGTCCTGGCAGCGCTTTATCTCAGTCATAACGTTGTTTCAAAATATTGTGATTTCGTACACATTGAAACAATATATAGCCTCCCTCCAGCGATATGCCAAATAAATTTAAATAAAGAAATGAACATCACCGGCAAAAACCTCCCACAAACTCAGATTCCAGAAGAGGAAATACGTCATCGCCATCCATTCTATAACACATCTTTGTGTATGCACATTTACTACGGTTTATTTAATGGTTTATTTTAATATAATGGCCACAGTTAAACAACATCAAGCTTGTGGTCTTTTGCTTGTCGCTATGGTAAGAACACTGCAAGCACTGTCCCGGATGGAAAGAAGAAGAGAGAATTGGACTTGTTGGACCAAAGACTGGTTCCAGAGGAGACTCTTTTTTCATATGTCCCTGTTACAGGAGATATGGGACAACATCCCAGATGACTTCAAGAATTTCCTGCAGATGAATGATCCTACATTCCAGAAACTGCTCCAACTAGTCACCGCCACCATCCAGAAGGAGGACACCCAACTAAGGAGACTCATATCTGCAGAGCAGAGACTGGTTCTCGCACCTCTAATGACTTCTTCACATATACTTCTGTCTACCACTCCTATCGAAATGCTCTGGACACTGCAAAACAAACATACTTCCAATCTCTTATCTATGCTCAGGCTTCTAACCCCAAATGCCTTTTCAATACATCTTCTCAATCCTCCCACCCCAAACCCTCCATCTACTATCAGTGCTCAGGATCTTGCTTTCTACTTCAAGGACAAGATTGACAAGATCAGACTAGAAATGGTATCCTCTTCCTCGACAAGCAATCAGCTGAATTCCTTCCCACTACCCTCTGACACCTTCTCTTCATTTGACCCCACAAATGAAGAGGAAATTTCTACGCTCTTCTCATCTTCCTACTCTACCTCCTGTCCTCTTGATCCTATTCCCTCGCAAATTTATAGATCCCTGTCTTCTGTGCTCATTTCACCTCTAACTCAAATCTGTAATCTCTCGCTCTCTATTGGCATCTTTCCATCACTATACAAGCATGCAGTGATTACTCCTATTCTAAAAAAAACAAGATTCTGACCCAAACTCTCTATCAAATTGCCGCCCCATCTCCCAGCTCCCATGCCCCTCCAAGCTTCTAGAGAGACTTGCCTACACTCGCCTCACACGATTTCTTTCCCGCTAACAACCTGTTGGATCCTCTTCAGTCTGGCTTTCGTTCTCAACACTCCACAGAGACTGCTTTGACCAAGGTTGTCAATGATCTGATCACTGCTAAAACTGAACGCAATTACTCTCTCCTAATTCTCCTGGATCTCTCGGCTGCATTTGACACTGTTGACTACTCTCTTCTCCCACAAACGCTGCAATCCCTAGGTCTTCAAGAGACTGTTCTATCCTGGTTCTCATCCTACCTTTCTAATCGCTCTTTCACTGTTAATTTCTCTGGAGCCACCTCTGCTCCGCTTCCCCTATCAGTACCACAAGGCTCAGTGCTAGGTCCTCTGCTGTTCTCTATCTATACCGCTTCTCTTGGAAATCTAATAAGTTCCTTTGGCTTTCAGAATCATCTCTATGCGGATGATACCCAAATCTATCTATCCTCTCCTGATCTCTCGACATGTTGTCCCGTGTAACTGACTGTCTTTCTGCCATTTCATCTTGGATGTCCTCTCGCCAACTCAAACTTAATCTTTCTAAAACAGAGTTAACAATATTCCCACCCACCAACAAGAGCATACCTGACATTTGTATCTCTGTTGATAACATGACCATAAATCCCACCCCACAAGCTCGCTGCCTAGGTGTAATCCTTGACTCACACCTATCCTTTGTTCCCCACATTGACTCTATATCTAAATCCTGCTACTTACATCTAAAGAACATTTCCAGAATTTGCACATATCTCACGCAAGACACTGCAAAAACCTTAATTCATGCACTCATCATCTCCCGCATTGACTATTGCAATTCCCTCCTTACTGGTCTTCCCAAAAACAGATCTCTACAATCTATTTTGCACACTGCGGAAAGACTGATTTTCCTTGCAAATCGTTCTTCCGCTGTTGAATCACTCTGTATGTATCTACACTGGCTGTCTGTTTTGTACCAAATCCAATATAAAATACTTTTACTAACCTACTAGGGCATCAACAAAGCTGCACCAACATACATCTCCTCTCTTGTCTCAAAATATCTCCCAACTCGGCAACTCCGTTGTACACAAGATCTGCGTCTCTCATCCACCCTCATTACATCCTCCCATTCCCAGTTACAGGACTTTTTTTAGGCTGCACCCACTCTATGGAATGCTCTCCCTCGCACAATAAGACTCTCCTCTGTTCTACAAACTTTCAAGCGTTCTCTGAAAACCTACCTCTTCAGACAAGCCTATAATATTCCTCAGCCACCCTCTTAACCTCGCTACCTTTAGCCTGTTACACAATTTCACACAAGACAACTACCCCCTGACCAACATTGTTGTGTGATGGGTTCATTTAGCTTATGAGTCACTTTCACCTTTGCAGTCTGGTTGGGCCAAAATGCAAAATGTAGACTTAACCTCTTGTGTCAAACTCCCATTGTCCCATAGATTGTAAGCTTGCGAGCAGGGCCTTCTCACCTCTTTGTCTGTTTTACCCAGTTTGTTTATTAGTTTATTATGTTTGTCCCCAATTGTAAAGCGCTATGGAATATGTTGGCGCTATATAAATAAATGATGATGATGATGATGATGATGATGATGATGGTTGCTACGATGAGATTTTTGGCCACAGGATGGACACTGGCTGATCTGAAATACAACACAGTAATTTCACCGCAAGCTCTGGGTTTCACCATACCTGAGACCAAGTTCTACGTGGACAATATATGAACGGTTGATCAATGTCTAGTTATTACTGCTGGTTGTGAAACTCTTTGGAATTTCCCAAACTGTGGCGGTGCCATTGATGGCAAATATGTTAGAATGATGCCCCCCTCAAAAAGTGGATCCTGAGTCCTCCCTCTCTGCCATCGGTTATTAACCGCACGTGGCAAGTTTACCATATGGAGTATATGACTAGTATTTTCGGCCATACTTCTGTCCAATTCGACAAGGTCTGGAGTCCTTGGACTGAACATCACGGAGCCTCCTTCCCTCTTGCATTTTAAGGCCCTTGAGCCCCAACTATCAATCCTAAACTTTGTCATGGTTCTTCATCTTCTCCATACTTTTCTTCGCTTGGGCTAGTGATTCCCCCTGTCCCTTTTACCCCTATTCTTCCCTCTTTCTTCCCCCTCCCTCCTACTCCCCTTATATTTATCTATGCTCCTTTATATTGTTAACAATATGTTGTTTATATTCCGTGGAAACGTCATTGCAGCTTTCTTCCACTTGTATTGCCTGTTTCCCTTTTTGTCTTTATTGTAAAACCCAATAAAATATCTTTTAAAAAAAAAAAGTGGATCCTATTACTACAACTATAAAGGATTCTTCGGCATTTATCTGATGTCCATAGTGGATGCCAACTATGACGGCTTATTTGTGGACACTGGAAAAAATGGTAAGGTGTCAGACGGAGGGGCACTGGAGCAGACGCCTTTTATGACAAACTTAAAAATAATGAACTTAATTTGCAAACACAAAGTTACACAAAATATGGAATAAATTTTGTTTTTGTAGCTGATGAAGCATTTGCGCTACACACCAATGTATTAAAACCTAATCCGCAAAGAAATCTGTCAACAAAAAGAAGTATCTTTAATTTTAGATTGTGAAGAGGCGAGTTGTGGAAAATGCTTTCTGTATTCTGGGCAATAGATTTAGAATTTTTCACTCTGCTATAAATCTGCACCTAGAAGTAGACAAACTGCTGATGGCTTGTTGTGTCCTACACAACTTTAAAACTTTAAAAGCCACAAAGTGAGTTTTAAAATTGGTTATTAAAAATGTTTAAAACTAGTTAGTAAACGGCATTAGTAATTAATGGTAATAATAGCGATAAGTATCAGGGGCGAACACAGGGGGGGGTTTCTGGGTCTCCAGAAACCCCTCTCCTCCGCTAAACAAGTGCCCTACATAGCGGCACTGTGCTATACAGCAGCCACGGCGCTGTCACAGAAGCGTCTGTAGCGGTGCTGTATTGTACACAGCACCGCCGCGGACGCTTCTTTGACAGCGCCGTGGCCGCTGTATAGTACAGTGGTGCCGAAACTGAGCTGCTGCGCATGCGCGGGCGCATGCACGGCAGCTCTCTCACTTTGTTTTTTAGGGGTGGAGGGGAAACCCCCCCTTAAAAATCCTCTGTGCGCCCCTGAGTATGATTAGTAAAAGTTTGACATCTATTTACAGAAAGAAGAATGCTCAAAGAATTGTGCTGTGTAGTTACTCAGAAAGTTAAAGTGGAAGATGCTGTAGTGACTATAAAACAAGAAATCACAGAGATAGGAATTGGAGAAAAAAAAGAGGAATGTAAAGAAGGTGTTTAAAAATGTAAGAAAATATAAGGTGCACCCTGTTCTGTTATTTAAAAAAAATGGCTTTATATTTCAGTTGTTAGTAGTCCTCCTGGTAAAAACGATGCTGTGTTCTGTTTCTTCTTTAAATATAATTAAAATAATTGCCCTTTCTTTATATAGATACCATCATCATACCTGGCGAAAGTTTGTAACGAGAGAAGGATGTAACACGTAATAATATTTATATTACTTCCGGTGATGGAAAAGCTGGAAAAGCTGAACGAATATTTTAAAGAATTGAGGGCTGACGTCAATGATGTTAAGAAAAAGTTTCACAAACTGGAGAAAAATTACCTGGAATTGTTTCAGATATTTGAGTAATTAATGTTAGAATGCAGTGGTCAGATTAAACATTAAATACAATATGTTAGTTTTTTTCTACATCCATTTCATTGGATATTGTTTAAAAATAAATGCTACTGATAACAATGGGACAGTAATTTGATAGAGAGTTTGGGTGCACTTGCAAAAAAGATAGACTTCAAATAAAACCAAAATCAATTAACATGTTCAATACACGTCTATGGTCTCTAGGAGACACACAGGGTGGATGCAGGTCAAAAATTATCCAAGGTGACATATACATATACTCCATATCTAAATCATGTTACATACATCTAAAACATAATTGCCTACTCTCCCGGAATGTCCGGGAGACTCCCGAATTTTTGGGAGTTCTCCCGGACTCCCGAGAGAGCAGGCATAAATCCCGGATCCAGCTGTCTCTGTTGTTGAAAATGGGTGGGGGTGGGGCTAAACGCGTCCTCGGGGCCCCACCCCTCTGCTGCGGTTGGCCGAAATTGCATAGGATTGACAGGGGGCGGAACCTAATGGCACACCACGAGCGGCCACGCCCCTTCAACAGACCCCCTCCTGGACAGCTGCCTTCAAAAGTAGGTAGGTATGATCTAAAAAACATTTCTAGAATACGCACATATCTCACACAAGACATTGCAAAACCCTTAATTCATGCACTCATCATATCCCGCATCGACTATTGCAATTCCCTCCTTACTGGTCTTCCCAAAGTCAGACTGGAACCCCTACAATCTATTTTGCACGCAGCAGCTAGACTGATTTTCCTTGCAAACCTTTATTCCTCTGCTGAGTCACTCTGTCAGTCTCTACATTGGCTGCCTGTATTTCAACGAATCCAATATACAATTCTTCTACTAACCTACAAGGCCGTCAACAAAATTGCACCGACATACATCTCCTCGCTTGTCTCAAAATATCTCCCACCTCGACACCTCCGTTCTGTACAAGATCTGCGTCTCTCTTCCACTCTCATCACATCCTCCCATTCTCGGTTACAGGATTTTTTTCTGGGCTGCACCCACTTTGTCCCAAACTCTCTATCAAATTACCGTCCCATCTCTCAGCTGCCGTGCCCCTCCAAGCTTCTAGAGAGACTTGCCTGCACTCGCCTCACACGCTTTCTTTCCGCTAACAACCTGTTGGATCCTCTTCAGTCTGGCTTTCGTTCTCAACACTCCACAGAGACTGCGTTGACCAAGGTTGTCAATGATCTGATCACTGCTAAAACTGAACGCCATTACTCTCTCCTAATTCTCCTGGATCTCTCGGCTGCATTTGACACTGTTGACCACTCTCTTCTCCCACAAACACTGCAATCCCTAGGTCTTCAAGACACTGTTCTATCCTGGTTCTCATCCTACCTTTCTAATCGCTCTTTCACTGTTAATTTCTCTGGAGCCACCTCTGCTCCGCTTCCTCTATCAGTACCACAAGGCTCAGTGCTAGGTCCTCTGCTGTTCTCTATCTATACCGCTTCTCTTGGAAATCTAATAAGTTCCTTTGGCTTTCAGAATCATCTCTATGCGGATGATACCCAAATCTATCTATCCTCTCCTAATCTCTCGACATGTTGTCCTGTGTAACTGACTGTCTTTCTGCCATTTCATCTTGGATGTCCTCTCGCCAACTCAAACTTAATCTTTCTAAAACAGAGTTAACAATATTCCCACCCACCAACAAGAGCATACCTGACATTTGTATCTCTGTTGATAACATGACCATAAATCCCACCCCACAAGCTCGCTGCCTAAGTGTAATCCTTGACTCACACCTATCCTTTGTTCCCCACATTGACTCTATATCTAAATCCTGCTACTTACATCTAAAGAACATTTCCAGAATTTGCACATATCTCACGCAAGACACTGCAAAAACCTTAATTCATGCACTCATCATCTCCCACATTGACTATTGCAATTCCCTCCTTACTGGTCTTCCCAAAAACAGACTCAAATCTCTACAATCTATTTTGCACACTGCGGAAAGACTGATTTTCCTTGCAAATCGTTCTTCCGCTGTTGAATCACTCTGTATGTCTCTACACTGGCTGCCTCTTTTGTACCAAATCCAATATAAAATACTTTTACTAACCTACAAGGCCATCAACAAAGCTGCACCAACATACATCTCCTCTCTTGTCTCAAAATATCTCCCAACTCGGCAACTCCGTTCTACACAAGATCTGCGTCTCTCATCCACCCTCATTACATCCTCCCATTCCCGGTTACAGGACTTTTTTCGGGCTGCACCCACTCTATGGAATGCTCTCCCTCGCACAATAAGACTCTCCTCTGGCCTACAAACTTTCAAGCGTTCTCTGAAAACCTACCTCTTCAGACAAGCCTATAATATTCCTCAGCCACCCTCTTAACCTCGCTACCTTTAGCCTGTAACACAATTTCACACAAGACAACTACCCCCTGACCAACATTGTTGTGTGACGGGTTCATTTAGCTTATGAGTCACTTTTACCTTTGCAGTCTGGTTGGGCCAAAATGCAAAATGTAGATTTAACCTCATGTGTCAATCTTCCATTGTCCCATAGATTGTAAGCTTGCGAGCAGGACCCTCCCACCTCTTTGTCTGTTTTACCCAGTTTGTTTATTAGTTTATTATGTTTGTCCCCAATTGTAAAGCACTACGGAATATGTTGGCGCTATATAAATAAATGATGATGATGATGATGATGATGATGGTTGCTACGATGAGATTTTTGGCCACAGGACGGACACTGGCTGATCTGAAATACAACACAGCAATTTCACCGCAAGCTCTGGGTCTGACCATACCTGAGACCTGTGAGGCTGTTGTACAAGTTCTACGTGGACAATATATGAACGGTTGATCAATGTCTGGTTATTACTGCTGGTTGTGAAACTCTTTGGAATTTCCCAAACTGTGGCGGTGCCATTGATGGCAAATATGTTAGAATGATGCCCCCCTCAAAAAGTGGATCCTGAGTCCTCCCTCTCTGCCATCGGTTATTAACCGCACATGGCAAGTTTACCATATGGAGTATATGACTAGTATTTTCCGCCATACTTCTGTCCAATTCGACAAGGTCTGGAGTCCTTGGACTGAACATCACGGAGCCTCCTTCCCTCTTGCATTTTAAGGCCCTTGAGCCCCAACTATCAATCCTAAACTTTGTCATGGTTCTTCCTCTTCTCCATACTTTTCTTTGCTTTGGCTAGTGATTCCCACTGTCCCTTTTACCCCTATTCTTCCCTCTTTCTTCCCCCTCCCTCCTACTCCCCTTAAATTTATCTATGCTCCTTTATATCGTTAACAATATGTTGTTTATATTCCGTGGAAACGTCATTGCAGCTTTCTTCCACTTGTATTGCCTGTTTCCCTTTTTGTCTTTATTGTAAAACCCAATAAAATATCTTTTAAAAAAAAAAAGTGGATCCTATTACTACAACAAAGTGGGTGGGCTGCACCCACTTTGTGGGATTCCCTCCCTCGCACAGTAAGACTTTCCTCTAGTTTCCAAACCTTCAAGCGTTCTCTGAAAACCCACCTCTTCAGACAAGGTTATGATATTCCTCAACCACCATCTTAATCTTAAGGTTACCCTATTACCATCCTCTACACTGCTAACACAAGACAACAACCCTCTGACCAACATTGCAACACACACAGCCCACTCAGTACTTTTACCTTTGTATTCCAGCTGGTCCATTGTGCAATGTGATGTAGCACATGCCCTTGTGTTTCTAACTCCCATTGTCCTATAGATTGTTAGCTTGCGAGCAGAGTTCTCTTACCTCTCTGTCTGTATGTATTACCCAGTATTGTCTTATCAATGTTTGTTCCCAATTGTAAAGCGCAATGGTATTTGCTGGCGCTATATGAATAAATGTTGATGATGATGATACAATACACATCTATATGAATAGATTCCTCCTCCACCATTACTTTATACAGACTAATGCAATATTGGCCTGAACGGTCATTTATTGCTCGATTGACCCAATAGCCTGCTGAAAACACTGTAGTGTGTACCCAGCCTAACTCTACCAAACCTCCTCATATCCGCAAAACTCTTAACTCTATTCATTTTCAACAGTTTTCCACCTCTCTCCAACACCTTCTCTGCATAATTTCTACATTCTCCTCTTCCGGATATGGCAGTACCTCATATTCACCAAGCCCTAGCAACTGCCTTTGATCAAGTGGCTCCAGCGAATCTTCATACGCTGTGTCGAATTCGTTATCAACCGTGGCACAATAACGTAACAGAAAATCTTCAAAAACTTTAAAAATACATGGTCAAAACCCTAACTAGACAGCAGCGGGTATGGAGGACCAACACATGCTTCTCATACTTTGACACCTCTGCCATCAGCAGAGTGAGCCAAAAGGCCCAAAAAAGAAAAGGAGGGTAAAGAAAAACAAAAAACTGGCAAGAAAAATGCCAGACACCTAGGGGGTAAATGTATCAAGCTGAGAGTTTTCCGGTGGGTTTAAAAAAAACCTATCAGATTCTAGCTATCATTTATTTAATGCATTCTACAAAATGACAGCTAGAATCTGATTGGTTGCTATAGGCAACATCTCCACTTTTCAAACCCGCCAATAAACTCTCAACTTGATACATTTACCCCCTAATCTCATATCCAGCAAAGAAGCAATGGAACTAGCAAATCACAGGGTCCTGGAATTAACTAATCTTATTAATGCAGTGATCCATTCAGACAAAGATAAGGGTCTTGCCGGCCTTTATCAGTAAATGCTTGTTTACAAAGGGTTAGGACGCAAAACAAAAATAAGACACAATAAATTGACACAAAATAAGACACAGGAGACACAAATCAGTTCTTATCGTTTTTTTCTTCTTTGTTTTGCAATAAGTCAATTAATTAATTGTCTCTATTGAATAACGAGATTAGAGGGAACATTGCAGCAACAGGTATTTAGCTGCTAACAGGCCAGGAGTGATTGTTCATCACACAGACATAGAGAGACTGATTCATTAAGGTTTCTAAATGTTCCTATTGTCCACAAAATGACTCTACACATGCCACCGTACCATACACCACAGAATGCAGCAACGTTCGATTCAACCTCTGGTCATCACAAAGGTCCTTTTATTACAGTCATATCTCTTGTTTCAGCTACAGGTCTGGCGTCAGCACGGTGGCTCAGTGGTTAGCATTTCTGCCTTACAGCACTGGGGTCACGAGTTATCTGTGTGGAGTTTGCATGTTCTCCCCGTGTTTGCGTGGGTTTCCTCCAGGTGCTCTGGTTTCCTCCCACACTTCAAAAAACATACTGGTAGGTTAATTGGCTGCTATCAAATTGACCCTAGTCTGTGTGTGAGTGTGTGTTAGGGAATTTACACTGTAAGCCCCAATGGGGCAGGGACTGATGTGAATGAGTTCTCTGTACAGCGCTGCGGAATTAGTGGCGCTATATAAATAAATGATGGTGATGATGAAGTGCTGCTAACTAATGATGATGGCTGTGTATACAGCTAGAACATGTGTTTGCAATCAGCAGCAACTGCGAAACTGCATTTTATATACATTAGACATTAATGACATTAATAAATGTATTTCTGGGGGAAGGGAAAATAATGTTTCTTTTCATTAATGTCTATATTATAACAGGTGACATTAATTGAATACTTTTTCTTCCGTGCTTTCTGCTGCGACTTTATATTCCACATATGTATTGGATGCATCCTGCAGTGTATTGTGTCTGTCAGAGGAGAGGGTACCTAGACCCCCTCCTCTAAGAGGCGTACCTTCAAATCCGCTCCTTCTTAAATTTGGACGTGTGTATCACCATTTACGTGCGTTTAAATAAAAGCACAATTTACGTTCCTTTTGTGTGCCTTAATGATTCAGGCCAGTAAGCACAACTGTAATGTATGAACCGGGTTAAATAATATAAGAATTAAAAACATTTCTGTGCCTGGGGTGGTGTGCACGGAGCCAGAGGGTGGGACCACGCACCTCCTACCGGCTGGGTGAGATCGAAGCTTGGGAGAGTGTGACCTTGTGAAATACTAACTCATAATAGCTGTTTGTCTGTACAGTCATTTGCACCCCTTGGGCCCGGTTCATCAAGGCAGCGTTCTGCTGTTGAAATCGGGGGCAGGTCTGTTGTGGCCTTTAGTTTCTGACCCCCAGAATCCCATTGTTGCCCACCTTTCCAGGGGTGGGCCAGTTTTCGAGCCCTAGGTGAAGCCTCAGTGGATCCCAGGGGCTAAAGGGACCCCCCGAGCCTTGCTGCGAATGGAGTCTGAAGACCCTTGCCCCCTAAGGGACATTTTGGATCCGGGGGTCAGGGACTAGTGCCTTTCCTTTTTAGAGGGGGGCCACGCACCGCACCCTTGTGCACGATTTTAGATTTAACATTTATTTTTTTCAAACACTAGGGCACGGAAGAACTGTTCCTGGGCTTTCAATAGAAAAACAAGTGGCCAGTGTTGTACTGATGATCTGTTATTTGTGCTGTGTGCTTTTAAAACGTAATGTGTAACGGATATTTTTAGGGTTACATACGAGTGAACAGTAGGGCGGGGGAGGGATAGAAAGCAGAGATTCCATCACTATGCTGGGGGCATGCTTGCATATGTTGTTACTGCACAATGTCATAGCTGTGATTAGAGCTGGAAGGAGCTGCTGGCGATGCTGCAGGGGACCCCGGAGAGATGCAGGCTGCACGGAGCACCAGCAACATGTATGTCTGGTGATCAGTCTGCTAGATGATCCTGTGCGGGATCTGATTAACCCCCTCAACACTGGAGCCATCTGTCACACATCTGCAGCAGTGACAGGTATGTCTGATAGTGACAGAGCACAGGGACAGTGACACGGAGGGAAGATCCTCGATGTAACACAGTGCTGGGCTGTCGTCAGTACTCTGTACAGTAAGGACTATGAAGTGCTGCTAAGGGAAGCTCTGGAAGAGGTTAATCCTAACTCTGGTCCCTCCCGGGGAAATCACTTTGTAACATGAGTCTTTCTGGGGTAGGAACAGTGCAGACAGGGAGGTAACAGTGTAGGGTGACTGAAATAAAATGCCACAGAGATGATAGAATAAATATTTAATATATAGACATCAGTGTATATTTGCTGCACATTATTAATTTACAACAGTTATCCCTACTTAGCTGTAGCTGGGTCTACACTGAAGAGATCTATATTTCTATCTCTTTATAATTTAGCACACAAGATAATTGGTGCAGTAAATTAGTAAGCTTAAAGGACATAACATGTCTTTGCTAAAGAAAAGCAAAACAATTCAATTGTTCCAAAAGAGATTGTACTTCTCGCAATAGTCTTACTTTTATACTGTAGCGTCATCTATTGTTTGTGGCTTGGAAGATGCAATCCTAAATATTTTAAATAGAGCAAATTGTATAGCTGTGACACGCAGCGCCCTCTGTTGGTATTACATTTGTTTTTAGTAAAGTAACTGTACTGTTTATGTCAAGTGATGCAACTATCACTCTATGAAGCACAGCGCCCTCTATTGGTTTTAGATTAATTTTTACTATCTGAATTATTTTTTAAAGCCAAAGGTGCATGCTCGAATAACCCTGTACATCGACCATGCAGATTCTTTGGCCCCTTCCTCTCTTCCCCTCCAGAGGGTCTTTCCTCCTGTGCCTCTGGAGGGGACTTAGCTGGGACAACTGGACCACTCCCTTTCTTTTATTGAAAAAGTATCTTTATTTGTATAAAGCTACAAAAAACATACAATACATTACATTGAAGTGTACACAGTACACAGTGAAAGACATAAGTACAAGATATAACATCCTACACTATACATCTACTACTGTATTAACCATGCAAACTTAAACAGCATAACAGACTGGACCACTCCCTTGCTCTATCTAGATCTAGATGTTGGACAATTTGTGAGGGAGCACCATCTGGAGGGACTTAAACCAGACTTGTGGAAACCCAAAACTATCCACAAGCTCATCAGAGCTAAGGACATTATGGAGTCTGTTCCAGGGCTCCCTGTGGCCACGGCCAAACATGTTTGGGAGAATGTGGCCTCTAAGAGACTGACTAATGGACATAAAGACATTGCATGGATGGCCATTCAGGGGGGTTTGCCTCTCAGGACATTTATGCACTCCCGGAACCTGTGCAGATATGTTCACTGCCCCTTTTGTATTACCAAGAGGGAGACTGCTCAACATATCTTTTGGGACTGTCCCACTGCACAGGCATTGTTGGATGCCCTGGAACATGAACTTAAGGACAGTGTGCCCAGGACTTGCCTTTCATACCATTCGGTGTTTTATGGATTATTTCCTGGGACTCACACCGTTGAGGCAATCCAGGAGGCCTGGCGCCTTATGAACTGTTTTAAGGACGCTATGTGGCTTGCCAGGAACCGCCTCATCTTGAAGCGGGAGAAGATGACCATCCAGGACTGTCGCAGGCTTATCCATAGCCTGTTAAGAGACTATACCACCCTTGACAGTCCTGAGGAAGGTGATTGATTGTTGTCTCCCTCTTCTCCCTCTCCCCCCTATGTGTCTGTTTATTCAATAAAGCTTTGGGCTTGTGTCTCCCCTCCCCCAAGGACCACATGGAGCTGGGGCTGAAAATTATAAAGGGCCTATTGTGAGAACTGTCAGGGGCGCACGTAGGGGGGGTTTCTGGTTCTCCAGTAACCCCTCCCCTCACGAAGTGCCCCTACATAGCGGCACTGTACTATATAGCAGCCGTGGCGCTGTCAAAGAAGCGTCCGTGGTGGTGCTGTATTGTATACAGCATCGCCGCTGGCGCTTCTTCGACAGCGCCGCGGCTGCTATATAGTACAGTGCTGCCGAAAATCAGCAGCAGCTCTCTCTGGTTTTGGTTTTTTTTTTGGGTGGGGGAACCCCCCTAAAAATCATGCGTGCGCCCCTGAGTGTCGCCCCACCGGAGGTGTGGCCAGTGATGTGTGGGCGTGGCCAGCACCATGAATATATACACATTCACTGTCCACTTAGGTATACCTGAACACCTACTAGTTAAAGTAAATATCTAATCAGCAAATCATGTGGCACAAACTCAAATGCATAAAAGCCTGCAGACATGGTCAACAATTGCAAATGTTGTTTATACCAAACACCAGAATAGAGAAGAAATGTGAAAGTGACTGTTACCGTGGGATGATAGTTGGTGTCATATGGGTTGTTTCAGTACCTCAGACACTGCTGATTTCTTGGGATTTTTGCATACAACAGGTAAACCTCAGTGGACAGTGAATGTATATATATCCATGGTGCTGGCCACGCCCACACATCACTGGCCACACCCACACATCACTGGCCACACCTCCGGTGGGGCAACACTTCTCACAATAGGCCTTTTATAATTTTATAGAATTTATCAAGAATGGTGCCCAAAATAAAAAAACATCCAGTGAGCATCAGTTCTGTGGGTGGAGACACCTTGTTAATGAGATACATCAGAAGAGAATGGCCCGCCTGGTTCCAGTTGACAGGAGGGCGACAGTAACTCAATTAACCATGGGTGGTAGGCAGAAGAGCATCTCTGAATGCACAGCACATCCAACCTTGAAGTGGATGTGCTACAGCAGCAGAAGACCACACAGCACCCTTGTGACCACCATACAACACATATCACCCTTGTGACCACCATACAACACATATCACCCTTGTGACCACCATACAACACATATCACCCTTGTCATTACCACACAACACATATCACCCTTGTGACCACCACATAATATAGAGAGCAGCCATGAGACTGCCACCCAATACAGAGAGCACACATGCATATTATAATTTCACATATCCCTTGTTGGGCCTATTGTGACATATCCACTCTTGGACCTGTTGTCACATATCCCCTGTTGCCACATATCCCCTGTTGCCACATATCCCCTGTTGTCACATATCCCCTGTTAAAATGAATTGTTCCTACTTGTTGTGTTGAATGCCGCTGACCTCCGACTGGGACTGGGAGGAAGTTGGTACAGCACGAGTCACACAGCACGAGTCCCACACAGCCACTGTAGGCGCAGCCTCCGCCCCACTCAGCAACAGGCAGCCTCATGATTGGCTGTCTGTAGCTCTCCAACAACAGGACCGCCCCCTGACAAGGGAAGCCTCGCCACCCCAAGCCCCCCTCCCTGCGGTAGGTTCCCTCATACAGAAAAAAAGTCTGGGCCTATTTCTGTGGAGAGGCCTTGGGCTGCAGCCCCATCAGGTCCATTGTCAATCCGGTCCTGCCTCCCCCTCCAACCCATTCCCCCATCAATGAAGTTTTGTTGAAATGTCTTGCCTTACTTTATGCACCCTTCCCTATAGTTCTGCCTTTCTCAATAAAGCTTCGGGCTTGTGATCTCCCCACCCCACCCCTCTCACCTACCGTACCCTCGCATCCATTGCTCGATTGAATCTACTATGTTGTTTAAGCTTTGTATGTTTAGTGCAGTACTTGATGTATAGTGTAGGATGTCATATCTTGTACCTTATGTCTTGTATTGTACGAAAAAGTATGAATGAGTATGATTCACGGTGTACTGCGTACACTTAAATGAAATGTATCCTGTGGTTTTAGTACCTTTATACTAAATAAAAATACTTTCTCAATATAAAAAACACCGGGGCATCACGGTGGCTTAGTGGTTAGCACTTCTGCCTCACAGCACTGGTGTTAAATTCCGACCATGGCCTTATATGTGTGGAGTTTGTATGTTTTCCCTGTGTTTGCGTGGGTTTCCTCTGGGTGCTCCGGTTTCCTCCCACACTCCAAAAACATACTGATAGGTTAATTGGCAGCTAACAAATTGACCCTAGTCTGTGTGTGTGTTAGGGAATTTAGACTGTAAGCTCCAATGGGACAGGGACTGATGTGAATGAGTTATCTGTACAGCGCTGTGGAATTAGTGGCGCTATATAAATAAATGGTGATGATGATCATGATGATGATGAACATGTGGAAGCAACACATATATATATATATATATATATATATATATATATATAAAATGATATTATCTGTAATAGTAAACAAAACTGCAATAGTGACTAAAAGACACATATAATTTCAAGAGGCTTCACAGAAGTTTGAAAAATGTCCTGGGGTATCCAATGGTCCTCTCACAAGCACAACTTTATGTAAGTAGGTTTGTCAAAGCTTTCTCTAGCTCTGATTGGCAGAAACCTCTGGTTCAATTACTTTTAACTTCCTCTCCCAAACATAAGACAATCACAGTTCATTACGGCCTATTGCAGGAGGCAGTAGACCATTCTACGATTCAAAGGGGCATGTCCCAATGATTGTTCCACTTCCCCACACTCATCAGCCACTATTTTATGAAGTAAACTGGTAAACCACTAACAGGTAACACATATACTGAAATGTTCTTAAACAGTTTTTACAATATTTATTTATGTCATCAAAGAAGATTTCAGATGGGACTTACACCTTCACATAATCGTCAGGCATTACTCAGCAAACATGGACTTATATTACTGTATCCTGGATTGCCCACAGAGTCAGGAGTTTCTGGTTTTCGGTGAAGAGGTACGTGGAAGGGGATTTGGTAAAATTTGTACCCTTCACCCCGGAATGGACAATATTTGGCATTTATCCCTCAGACCAGAGAATAACAAAAGCAGGGAAATTATTACTACTTGCAGTGACCGGATGGACCTCCTATGACACCCTGTTGTAGTGCTGGGGTCCGACTAGTCCTGCCTTGCCACCGTCCCCTTTTCTTTATTCCAAATACTGCCACCACCAGGCTTCTCCACTGGTACTTAGAACCGCGTCCTTCTGGGTAACTCTCACTGCTAGTGTACCCCCTTGCTGAGCACCTGGACTGGTATTCCTGACCTCTAACTTCAGATCAGGGTTGCCGTGGATGGTTCCCCCTGGCCTATCACAATGGACCAGAGCTGCAAGGTAGTGGGTAGAGCGTTATTAGACGAGTGGTCGCAACCTCAAAACCACCAGATAACAGATTAGATTTTTAAAACAAAAGATTACAAAAAGTTAAACTATTGCTGAGTCATGATGTAGGTCACAGGAATTACAGCAGTTAACTAGGCGTCAAAGCAGGATGTTGAAGCATTGAGTTTTTATTGCTTTCCATAGCTGTCCATGAGCTGCCAGGGAGAAGGGGGCTCAGTCTCCTTTCCATCCCTGGTGCCAATAAGCCTAGGATGGGAGATTTAACTTTAAATACTCCCAGGCCAGCCAAAAATAGTACCAAAGGGAGAGTGACCAGACCCTTGGGCAGCAGCCCTCAGCCTGTAGCACCTAAGGTTCTTAGAACTCCAGTATGATTTTTAGCAGAAAGGGCGGCAGCAAGTCCCCTCTGGCAGCCATAAAGCAGCTGTCGGGGTTCACTCTCAGGGAGCCCCTGGCTCCTACTTCATTCAGGGTTTGCTCCTGCAGCCCCCTAATGGACCACCAGAGATTGGTGGACCCTCCAGCTCCAAAGGGCTCCGGTCCCATGGACAGGAACCAGAGCGGCGGCAGAAACCCACCGGAGAAACCCCAGATCCCCATTGGACCACCAGGGAGGTAGGAACACTCTCAATGTTATTACATTTTTGCACACATTTAAACATACATTTACACTCCCGATGTCTAGTGCCAGGATTTAACCATATCAGCACTGCGTTGATTACCTAACGGCACTGAGGCGCACAAACATTAATGAATTAAATTTATTTTAATATTTACTTAAAAACACACATTTTTAGACTCCACGGGGCCTAGCGCTGGGGTTTAACCCACTCAATGCAGCGCAACAGAGAACATTTCAAATATATTTATTTTTATTAAATACATTTATAATAATTTTTATTTAATCATTTACACATGCTGTCAGTAAATTAACTCCTCCGGCGCCGGGTATTAACCCAGAACACTAAACCCAACCACACTTGCTATTAGGGCTGTATAACACAAAACAATGTCACAACCTGTACATATAATCACCATAATGTTAGCCATCGTATAATGTTTTTTCAACCCCCCTGTGACTGGATCACTGATAAGTAACTTATTTGTGGCTGGATCATGTGGAAATAATTTATTGTAGAAATGTATTTCAATCAGAAGTGCAGGCACCAATGTATAATTTGAAATGCACTTATTGTGTTACATTGGGATGTGTTTTGTATGGCATTGTCATTGTTTGGGTTTGTAAGGTTGCTAGAGGAAATCTCCTATTAGGCATATGTGGGGAGGGGGTCTGATAGCAGGAAATGCCAACTAAGTTTTTTGCTGAAGTGTCAAATGCCGACTCTGGTCAGAGGCCCAGAAGGGGGTCCTTACTGTGTGGCCTTTTGTCCAGAGTGTTCAAACCGTTCTGAACATTGTAAACAGCATGTGATGCAGGAAATCACAGCAAGTTATAGGATATCACAGATAAGTGTAAATTTTGTTAGCTTTGAATTGCATGTAAATCCATGTTTGGATAAACAAATTGCATCCTGATTCTAAAAATAACTCAGACCTCAAGGGGGCGGCTTATTCAGTGAGGCTGCGCTCAAATGTGTATAAAAACAGCACTGTTTTGTATTAAAAGTTGTTCTTCGGATTTTATCTGACCTTAGCACTGGTACCTCCAGTCAGTGTGACTGCAAATAAACATCACTTGCTTCAAAGACCTGCTTGAAAATATCTTCCATGCTGAATATCCTGTGACCTACAGATTAGACCCAAAATCGAATCCATTCCCACTCTGAGCTTTGTACCCAGCTTTCCGGTACCACCGCTCTGCCTGTTACCCTGCAGACCTGGTCAGTGTGATAGGCCAGGGGGGATCCATCCACAGCAACCCTGATCCATAGTAAGAGGTCAGGAGTACCAGCCCAGGTACACCAGTAACGGGGTACCCTAGCAGTGACAGTTACCCAGAAGAAACCCGGTTCTGGATGCCAGCAAGGAGTCCAGTGGTGGCAGCATTTGTAAGCCCCTCCTACTGCGGCAAGAGGGCACATTTGGGATAGCGAAAGGGAACGATGGCAAAGTAAGCCCAGCCGGTTTCCAACAACAGCAGAGGGGGTGGAATAGGCGGTCAATCCTATCACACCCCCCAATCCCCTTTTTAGCACCTTTATTTGAAGCTAACTGTAACCCTACAGAAAAATGCCATTTTTAAAATAAAAAGTAAAAAAAAATAATTAAACTATTCCTGAGTCATGATGTCCAAGGATAGTATGTAATCATTTTTCACCTCACGTGCACCACACATGTGTTATCTGCATCTAAAAATCATTGAATATTTTTTTACCCAAAGGGCCAACAGATTTATTTATTTTGGACCTTTTTGTCAGATGCTGACGTTCGATGCCAGGAAGTGTGTGTAAAACTGATCAGGTGCCGAGGAGGAAGCCAGCCAGAGAGTGCAGAGCTACAGCCACACAGTCTGGTACATAGGATAAAGGTTACGGGGGGAGAGGCAGAGACATGGAGAGGGGAGAGCTCAGGGTGCGATGGAGAGAAATGTAGCTGAACTGTACATATGGGGGTAAATGTATCAAGCTGAGAGTTTTCCGTCCGGTTTGAAAAACCAATCAGATTCTGCTATCATTTATTGAGTACATTCTACACAATGATAGCTAGAGTCTGATTGGTTGCTATAGGCAACATCTCCACTTTTCAAACCCGCCGGAAAACTCTCAGCTTGATACATTTACCCCCATGGTGTCTGACTAGTCTGTTATTTTACCTTGAATGATCAAGCAACAGAGTTTTTTATTTTTTTATTAGAAGCATTTTATACATGCAATAATCATGACATCAATCACAAGTTTTACAATGTTGCAAAGGAAATAAATATATCAGCTTAAAAATTGGAAGTTATCCAAAAAGTTTAAATGAAACCTTTGTAGAAGACTGATCATTAACAATAGAATTGGATCAGATATTCATTGAGACTAATAAACAGCTTAATATGGGTATCAATGTGCTCATAAAATAAACAGCATTCCTCAGCTCACTCATTAGCACTTCCATATCTCCGGCGGCTGGAGGCAAACAACAACAAGCTTCAACACATGTTCATGATTCCTTCAATAGAAGAACTATTATAAGATAACAGGCAGATCCCTTGCTAGTTCCCTTAAATTGTACCAGGAAATGAACCTAAGACATTCGTGAATCTGTTTCCGCGTAATTAATGGTAGTGTATCAATATAACTTTACCAAGTTGAAAAAAGTGTTCTGCTTTTACCTCCTTATCCAGTGACACTTCCAGCAACTGAGTTATTATATTTATGTTATATATTTACATTTATTTGTTTGTTAAAAAAAAAATACATGTGATTTTGGTATGGAATGTATTGTATGGTAACGTATTGGTAAATTTTTGTTGTTTGCTTCTTTATATTGTAGACAATGAGGCGCCAAAAAACATTGACAAAAGCTGAAATAATGTCAATCCTCTCTACCTCTGATGAAGATGAGGTTGTCAATGGGGTTCACAAATCGGATAAAGTAAATATGGTGAATATACCTCCAGGAGTCAGTGATTATGAAAATATGGATGATGATGTTTGATGATAATGCGCCACATTGGATATTGCTGGAACTGTGGAATTGGAATATTCAGGGGATAATGATACAAACAATGATTTAGTAGATTCAAATATTGATGAGTCTGAGACACCCGCCAAAAATTCAAATCTTTAGCTGACTATGGGAGCACTACATGGTGAAAGCATGTCTGCGAATATTCTAAAGAGCCAGTCCATAATGAAGAAACCCACATTATTTATTATAATTATTATTATTATTATCATTTATTTATATAGCGCCACTAATTCCGCAGCGCTGTACAGAGAACTCACTCATATCAGTCCCTGCCCCATTGGAGCTTACAGTCTAAATTCCAGAACACACACAGACAGACAGACAGACAGACAGACTAGGGTCAATTTTGATAGCAGCCAATTAACCTACCAGTATGTTTTTGGAGTGTGGGAGGGAACCGGAGCACCTGGAGGAAACCCACGCAAACACAAGGAGAATATACAAACTCCACACAGATAAGGCCATGTCAGAAATTGATCTCATGACCCCAGTGCTGTGAGGCAGAAGTGCTAACCACTAAGCTACTGTGCTTCCCCAAACAAATATTTCAAAGCAACTGGGTATGTTGAGTGAACCACAAACTTGTAGGCTAACACAATAAATACATGATGGTAATGTAACTAATCATATTGTGTTATTGCAGGTGGGAAATCACCGTTTCGTGTATCCTGATTGTAAAATGTTTCTTCGCTACAGGTAAAATATATCACAGTCAATAAAATTCTAAATATATCACAGTCAATTGCAAAACAATACAGCAAAATAAATCGCATTTATATTTATTATTTTAGGTACTGCTCATGCAAATCGAGCTGGTGGTGCTGAGTTACCTGAGAAAATGAAGAAAGGCGATTACATAAGATTGTACAACAGTGTAAAGAGGCTTGAAAAAGTCCACAGGTGGTGGACAAAACGCGTTGCCTACAATCTATCTGATTCTACACCCATTTACTGTCTTCTGAACGGATTAGACTATCTACAACAGGAACCTTTTCAGCCGGTTATCTGTTACACGGAATTTATACAGGTGCGCACCTGCAACATCAATAGGAGCTCATTACAGCCAAACGAGAATCGGAGAGCCAGCGTGAGATTGTGGTCTGTGGAGAGACTGTGAGTGCATATTTTGCTATTTTCTCCCAGATCCATCTCAATTCCTGGCAAATCTCTGTGGCTTCGGTAGTTTTCTTTGTTTGGATGGCTACGTGTATATCTCATTAGACACAAAGTGTCAGTTCTCTGGAGGAGAGATATCGGAGGAACTGCGGGGGGTTTCTCCTGCTATATTACACACTTGACTGAATCTCTAGCAATATCCCATAAGCTCCGTTCATTACATTTGCTTTATCTACGGCTACCAAATGTATTCTATCTGGAACGTTATCTGTCTTATGGAGGAGTTAATATACTAGTCCCAAATGTCTACAGTAGAATCAGGATATTCTAAACGCTTTTCTCCGGAAATGTGAACTAGCTAAAATCTGTTTATGCCTTACAAATTCAAAGAGATTTATTTTATATCTATTACTGACTATCACGGTTCTCACTAGTGGTCAATTGTTAATATGATTGATGGTCTGTATATCCTATATTAGTTCCATTGGCGTTGCACTTGGTGTAACGATTAATGGTTTCTAATTAATGTATACATCTCTCCACTGTTCATTTCTGAAGTTGTATATACCTTTTTGATACTGAAGAATGTGATTTTTTACTGTGTATTAAAACGTTGTATTGTATTCCATATTGCCCTGGATGAATATTTAATTCATCACTCAGATAAAATATCGAGGGAGATTCACTACTCTGGAATCATTTTTCAGCGCTGTTTTATTAATTTTTTATTTGATATCTTCTGTTTTGGGATGTGACACCATCCTTACACAGCTGCGTTATCTGATTCCATTGAGTGTTTTTCAATTTTTAAATAAAATTTTCTTAGCGCCAGGTGATTGTTTTGTTAACAGTGTAAAGGAGCTCATTTTGGTCAGATGGAAATATAACGCAAATGTTACAGTGTTGACAAATCATTCAACTATCGAACCACTAGCCACAGTCAGACGTCATGATCGTGGGCAAATAAAACATGTCAACATCAATGTTCCTTTGCTGATCAAGGATAATAATACCAACATGGGAGGCGTTGACCTTTACGATGTCGTTTTAGGCAATTACCGAATAGGTATTCACTCAAAGAAGTGGTGGTGGGCACTTTTCACCAATAATCTTTCAAACATGTTGGTGAATGCTTGGAAATTACATTACGTGAAATAACCCAGCCTATATCTCAGCTGGAATTCAGAGATTACTCTTTTCATGCACTTTAGTTGTCAGATCAACTGGTTGATAGTGACAATGAAAAAAGGTGAAAAATATTTACCAAATACAAATCTACAACATTTTGCTGGTAGAATTCCGGTTAATAAGCTAAACATTGTATTTGTAAAAAGTGCAATGTGAGTTTGCATCCAAAATGTTTTGAAAAACATGCAGCCCATATATTAGTATTTACCTGATATTTACTATCGATTACTACTGATAACATACTGTTAATACTCAATACTAATCTATATTGTTGTTAGGAATTTTTTTCAAATAAACTCCTAATTATGTTTTCTGTTATAAGTTGTTTTTCTTTCCAAAATGAGTTCAGCTATTGGCCCGTTGGGTAGAAAGCTGTCCAGCCTGTTACTCAGAAATCCTTACATCAAAATAAAAATTGGCATCTGATTTTTTTTATGTGGGACAAAATTAGCCATCCGTCAAGAAAAAGAAAAATATTCAACCGATTCAGGTACCTGAACAAAACAGGTTACAGGTTGGCATTTTGGCTAAGATCAAGTCTAGTATCTGTCTTGTTTTGATGTGAGACTGTGTAGCATCTTGTTTCCTACACCACAAACTGATCTTCTCAGGACTTAGCAGAATGGTTTAATCGTCTGATGAGGAAGCAAGAAAATTATGAAGAAGATTGACCCACGGGGAAAGAAGCTCTGCTAGATTCTGATTATGAGCGGGGGAAAACTTCAGTATAAACCCCAGCAGAAGAAGCCTTCTACACTGTGGCAGATCCTTCCCTACTCTTCTCTTCTCTGCTCAGCGAGAGAGAAAATCGGGTTCAACCCCGGTGGAAGAAGCACCTCTTCTCAGTGGAATATCCATTCTTCTCTGCCCAGCTGTGAGAAATCTGCATAGCTCCACCCCCTTAAAGAAGATCTTCCTCCAGACCAGCTTTTCAACTCCTTCTGCTCCAGAAAAAAGAGCCAGGAAGATGGCTTCAGCTGCACCAGTCCTGCTCCAGCCCCTAGGAAGAAATGAGTAAAGGACCCAGCACCAAAGTCTCTCCCGAGACTGAAAGCTCTGCCTCCACCAGCCCAGCTGCTCCAGGACAGGGGAAGCTAAGCCAGGATCCTTCCCAGAGAACTCCCACCCGGGAACCCTGGATGAAGCAAACAGTTGTCCTGAAGCTTCTCGGCCTTTTGGCCAAGATCAAGTGAGTACCTGTCTGACTAGGGTTTTCTGCCCGCCCTGAAAAGGCCGGTGGCTTAGAAAGCCTGAGTAGTGCCCCTGGAGTGGTGACCCAGGGGTGCCATAATCACTTGGGGCGTGGGACCCTTACTTAAGACATGGCACATAGCACAACCTCACTTTCAAGTCACACACCCTTCCTTGCCCCGGCCTTTTGGCTAGGCAGGAATAATTTTTAACATCTTGGCCGAAAGGCTGGGGCAGCTTTGCATGGCACTATGTTTTTTTCACTTGGATTTTAGGGGTGCGGGTTAGGCCCTTATGGGCTCTCCCCCCAAAAGATCTAGGGGGGCTGTGTGGCCCTGAGGCTCCGGCCCCCCTGAAAACATTGTAGGTCCTCCCCTTAGGGGGTGGACTAGCTGTCGAGCCCTGGGTAAAGCCACGGTGGACCCCAGGGCCAAAGGGACCCCCTAGCTTTGCGGTGAAGGGGGTCTGAAGACCCTTGCCCCCTAAGGGTCCTTTTGGATCTGGAGGTTGGGGACTAGGCCCTTCCTTTCTCAAGGAGAGCCATGTACCGCACCCTTGTGCACGTTTTTTAAAGTCACACACTTTTTTTTTCGAGCACTTGGGAGAAAGCACTGCTTTTCAGAAAAAAAAACAAAAAAAACAAACAGTTGTCCTGAAGTTAAAGGAAGTGGATGGAAGAATTCCAGATAAGACAGCTAAGACTTTTGACATGAAGATGATCCTTGATCGGGGATTCTCCAAGTCTGAGTCATAGAGAGCTACCTGAATGTGGTCTTCTATATCACCTTCGCCTCTATAGTGATCTGCAAGACCTGAAACCCTATTTGCTCGATTTGTCGGTAACTGTCCCATCCAGAGAGGAAAGAAGGGTGATGATCTCCATGATAAATCTGCAAACACCTGGCAAGGACATTGCTACCTTCTTGAGCCAATTTTGCACCGTGATCAAGGACCCTTCCAAGATCCTGGATGCCAATGGCTTATGGACAGGTAAGTGGTCCATCATTGTCAGGCTGAGGAGGAACAAAAATACAAAAGACGGTCTCCCACACCTGCCATCAAGTTTTGCTCTTGGTGGCTCTGCTGGACTTCTTTACTACGCTGACCCAGAGGGCAACAACCTACGCTGCAGCAGCTGGAAAAGGACTACTAGAAAGTGGACCTGCTTCTGCCCTGCAGCCCAAACCTGCCCAGAGGTAGCAGCAGAAGCCTGAACCACATCCACGAGAGGGTTATAGAGCTTCCATCCCCACACCCTGTCTTCCCACCCCTACTCCTTCCCCACCTCGTGACAACATCTATCTCCCTTCCTGCTGTCACAACCTCCCCACCTGCTCCCACCATCAGTTAATCCGCACTCTTCCCCCTGCTCCAACCTTTCCCCGTCACTCCCCTGCAGTAGCACTAACCCCCTCCCAAGTTACTGCAGCTCCCTCTTCCCTGGAAGATTCTTCCCCTCGTGTCCACTGCAAGTAAAGGAAACAAATTGAGGAGTAAGAGGAAGGAACTCAACACCCCAGCTGCTGACTCTGAATTTTCCAAGAAGCCAGCGGTTGAGCTCGTCGAGTAACCCCTTCCGCAGGTTGGGGCACTGGAAGAGACGGTAGAGGAGCTACTGGCAGTTCAGTATTCGGAAGCAGAGGAGGAGTTGGAGGTTGACAAAATTGCTGCAGCTTCCTGACATCTGCCTATTCGACCAACTGGAAGAAAGAGGTTTGCTCCCATCTCAACATGGGGACACGGGTAGACTGGACCAAGACCCATCTGACAAGAAGGGTAACTAATATATTATATGTGCTATTTTATCCCAACTAATGGCTAATTTTTCCTAATGCTCATTCTTACCAAGGGTTGCATACACACAGATTAGCCTAATAGGCTCACCCACCCATGAGCCATCTATGATAAGCAATCTGCCGCAGACAAACTCCTGAACGGAATCTAGTGTAAAGAGGCTTCTCCTGATAAGTATGGCGACCCCCGCAATCCAATAGGAGGGCCCATGGGACCACTGCCTACCCAAATATCATTAGACCTTTTGTTCCAACAGTTGCAGAATACACATTCCCAAAGAAAGGTATAAACTTCTAACAAGTCATTTCTCCACATCACAATACTCAGCAGACTTTCTAAACAAAGGCTCATTGTATCAGATATATACATTAGAAATAGGCTTTTGCTTTAGAAAGGTTAAAACAGAAAAAACGAATTTTCTACCCTGGTCTCAGAAATAACGATTTCCCTTACCAAAATATACACAATATCAAAAATAAGTGCATGTGCAATTATATACATAAGCGCCCTGCGCTATTTCCTTTAAATAAATTTATACCATAAGTTATTTATCAGTGATCCAGTCACACTTCCTATAACAATTAACCTAATAAAATAGGAATTTATTACTATTGCTAATTTAATCTGTTTCTGTTTTTTCAAATAGATAATTTTGATACATTGGAATATAATATTCAAAAATGATTCCGCTTTTACTTGTGCTTGGGAGAATAATTTTAAGCAGAAGCCTGTCCCGATTTGCAATTGTTCATGAACATGATATCACAGGACCTAGAAGACAAAGAAGAAATCTTAGAAGAGCACGTGTGTTCAAGACACACCAAACACTTTGTGGTCTTCGCGAGGAAGACATTGTTAGACTATAGGTTGCCTTCTGTTGCCACTGTAGCTTTATATGAACTTATAAAGGCAGATATCGAACCAAGGACCAGACGAATAAATGCTTTTCCAGGCATCACCAAACTATTGAGTACGCTTCATTTTTTGACTTCTGGATCATTTCAACCTACAGTTGCATCCTGTGGTGGATTTCCACATCCCACCTGTCACATGCCGGTCTCCCGTGGCCACCATTTGAGGACCGGCGCACCTACACTCCTCCTGATTCTTCGCTTTCCTCGCCGGCTGTCATGTCCGCAGCGGTCCTGCGATTGCGCAGACCGTCTCACCTGTTCTGCCTGCCCTGTTTTCCCTTTGGTGGTACTTTCCTGACATCCCTTTATAAGGCTCCTCCCCTCACCTATCAGTGCTGGTTCTTCGTGTCTACTTCTGGCCTGGAAGCAGTTTCCCTCTTTCCACATTGTGTTCAGCCCTACCTAGCCAGTGTACTGTCGCTGATCTCCGCTTTCCTGTTCCACTCGTTAGTAGTAATTGCTGTGGATCATCACCCGCTACCTATCCAGTGTGCTGCCGCTGATCTCCGCTTACCTGCTCCACATGTTAGTGGTAACTGCCGTGGATCATCGCTCCCTTCTCTCTAGTGTGCTTCCGCAGATCGTCATTCTCCTGCTCCACTAGTTAGTGGTAACTGATGCAGATTCCTGTTCCCTACTTCTCCAAGTATATTGTCTCCCAGCACCATCTCATCCTGCCCCTAGTACTACTTGGGGATTACCCTCATCTCTCGTGTCAGTTCTCTATCACGTCTCACTGGGAACTTTCCTAGAGGGCAGCGACCTGCAGGGTGGATGCAGCAAAACTGGGTGGAGTCTAGCAAATCCTGGTCGAGACCAGCAGGACTCACTCATCCTAGCGGATTCATGACAGTAAGAACCAGCCATGACGGATCCTGATAGAGAACCCTCTGCTAAAGATTTACTCCAACACCTTGTTGGTAGGCTGGAATGCCAAGATGCTGTACAAATTCAACTACTTCAGTGTTTGCAGTCATTGGCTACTCGTCTGGACACCTTACAAGTGACTCCTCTGCCTCCTGCCGCTGCACAGGCTCCGGTTCATCCTGTAGTCCTTGAGGTATCCTCTGCCTCTTCAGCCTTACGCCTTCCTACACCTTCTAAGTTTGATGGGAATCCAAGGACTTGCAGAGGATTTCTAAATCAATGTCTAATTCAATTCGAGCTCTTTCCGCAGAACTTTCCCACCTCCAGGTTGCTTATATCATCTCCCTTTTATCAGGGCAAGTACTGGCCTGAGCTTCTCCCCTTTGGGACCGGAACGATAATCTCCTTAAGGATTTTTCAGGCGTTATTTCGACATTACGAAGAATCTTCGATGAGCCAGGGCGAGTCATCTCCTCAGCCTCCAGTATCCTCCGGTTATGCCAGGAATCACGTTCTGTGGCCCAATACATTATTGAATTCTGGACTTTATCCTCTGAACTTCAGAACAACAAGGCCCTGGTAGCTGTCTTCTGACAGGGTTTCTCCAACAAGATTAAGGACACCCTCTCCTCTCAGGAACGGCCCGCTACTTTGGATTCCCTAATCTCGTTATGTAACAGAGTAGACATCAGGTTCCGAGATAGGTATTCTGAAAAGGAAACCTTAAAGCGACCGCCATTCTGGCTGGCTCCCTGGTTCCAACTTGCTAGCTTCTCCGATGAGTCCATGCAGTTGGGTCATTCACGCCTAACCCCCATTGGGGCTTACAGTCTAAATTCCCTAACATACACACAGACAGACACACTAGGGTCAAGTTGTTAGTAGCCAATTAACCTGCCAGTATGTTTTTGGAGTGTGGGAGGAAACCGGAGCACCCGGAGGAAACCCACGCAAACATACAAACTCCTCACTGTAAGGCAGACGTGCTAACCACTGAGCCACCGTGCTGAGCACGAAATTATTATTATTCTTACATTTACGCCCTGCTGTGAATGATACACAGTTGTGTAGCATGCTCACTGTCCTTTATGAAAGATAAAGAGATGTGTCTACTATGTTCCATCCCAAACTTTTAAAAAAGAAAAAAAAGTTAAAGTTAAATTACCTTTCAGGTCTTGAGAACTGGATAAAGCAGCCTGCTCTTCAGCATTTTGACCTTAACAGTAATTTAAAAAAAAATTGTTAACGAAACATAGAAAGACAAAATAAAATTCTAAGATCGGGTTAATTCATGAGGTAAGCCAGCGGTTCCTAAAGTGAGAGCTCCCTGGGGTGACGCGGCGCTGACACAGGGGTGCCATGGCAGCCCTTGCAAAATAAGAAGAAGACAAAAAAAAAGACCTTACCAATCCAGCGCCGGATCCTCCTCCTCACTGTTCTCACTGACTGCCGGGTGGGACGTCATCACGTCCGACAGTGTAAGTGAGGAGCAGCAGCAGAGAGGACATAAGGAAAGAAGACAGTAGACAATGAGGAAAGAAGGTAAGTAAAGGAACGGAGAGTGAAGGGGGGCACAGAGTGAGATGCTGAAGGGGGGGGACAGAGCGAGATGCTGAAGGGGGGGGACAGAGCGAGATGCTGAAGGGGGGGACAGAGTGAGATGCTGAAGGGGGGGACAAAGTGAGATGCTGAATGCTGAAAGGGAGACAGAGTGAGATGCTGAAGGGGGGACACAGAGTGAGATGCTGAAGGAGGGGACAAAGTGAGATGCTGAAGGAGGGGACAAAGTGAGATGCTGAAGGGGGGAACAAAGTGAGATGCTGAAGGGGGGGACAGAGTGAGATGCTGAAGGAGGGGACAAAGTGAGATGCTGAATGCTGAAGGGGAGACAGAGTGAGATGCTGAAGGGGGGGGACAGACTGAGATGCTGAAGGGGGGCACAGAGTGAGATGCTGAATGCTGAAGGGGGGGCACAGAGTGAGATGCTGAATGCTGAAGGGGGGGACAGAGTGAGATGCTGAAGGGGGGCACAAAGTGAGATGCTGAAGGGGGCACAGAGTGAGATGCTGAAGGGGGGCACAGAGTGAGATGCTGAAGGGGGGCACAGAGTGAGATGCTGAAGGGGGAGACAGAGTGAGATGCTGAAGGAGGGGACAAAGTGAGATGCTGAATGCTGAAGGGGAGACAGAGTGAGATGCTGAAGGGGGGACACAGAGTGAGATGCTGAAGGAGGGGACAAAGTGAGATGCTGAAGGAGGGGACAAAGTGAGATGCTGAAGGGGGGAACAAAGTGAGATGCTGAAGGGGGGGACAGAGTGAGATGCTGAAGGAGGGGACAAAGTGAGATGCTGAATGCTGAAGGGGAGACAGAGTGAGATGCTGAAGGGGGGACACAGAGTGAGATGCTGAAGGGGGGGGACAGAGCGAGATGCTGAAGGGGGGGGACAGAGCGAGATGCTGAAGGGGGGGACAGAGTGAGATGCTGAAGGGGGGGACAGACTGAGATGCTGAAGGGGGGCACAGAGTGAGATGCTGAATGCTGAAGGGGGGGCACAGAGTGAGATGCTGAATGCTGAAGGGGGGGACAGAGTGAGATGCTGAAGGGGGGCACAAAGTGAGATGCTGAAGGGGGCACAGAGTGAGATGCTGAAGGGGGGCACAGAGTGAGATGCTGAAGGGGGGCACAGAGTGAGATGCTGAAGGGGGAGACAGAGTGAGATGCTGAAGGAGGGGACAAAGTGAGATGCTGAATGCTGAAGGGGAGACAGAGTGAGATGCTGAAGGGGGGACACAGAGTGAGATGCTGAAGGAGGGGACAAAGTGAGATGCTGAAGGAGGGGACAAAGTGAGATGCTGAAGGGGGGAACAAAGTGAGATGCTGAAGGGGGGGACAGAGTGAGATGCTGAAGGAGGGGACAAAGTGAGATGCTGAATGCTGAAGGGGAGACAGAGTGAGATGCTGAAGGGGGGACACAGAGTGAGATGCTGAAGGAGGGGACAAAGTGAGATGCTGAAGGGGGGAACAAAGTGAGATGCTGAAGGGGGGAACAAAGTGAGATGCTGAAGGGGGGGACAGGGTGAGATGCTGAAGGAGGGGACAGAGTGAGATGCTGAAGGGGGGGACAGAGTGAGATGCAGAAGGAGGGGACAGAGTGAGATGCTGAAGGAGGGGACAGAGTGAGATGCTGAAGGGGGGCACAGAGTGAGATGCTGAAGGGGGAGACAAAGTGAGATGCTGAATGCTGAAGGAGGGGACAAAGTGAGATGCTGAATGCTGAAGGAGGGGACAAAGTGAGATGCTGAATGCTGAAGGGGGGAACAGAGTGAGATGCTGAAGGGGGGCACAGAATGAGATGCTGAAGGGGGGCACAGAGTGAGATGCTGAAGGGGGGCACAGAGTGAGATGCTGAAGGGGGGCACAGAGTGAGATGCTGAAGGGGGGCACAGAGTGAGATGCTGAAGGGGGGAACAGAGTTAGATGCTGAAGGGGGGAACAGAGTGAGATGCTGAAGGGGGGGCATAGTGAGATGCTGAAGGGGGGGACAGAGTGAGATGCTGAAGGGGAAGACAGAGTGAGATGCTGAAGGGGGAGACAGAGTGAGATGCTGAAGGGGGGCACAGAATGAGATGCTGAAGGGGGGCATAGTGAGATGCTGAAGGGGGAGACAGAGTGAGATGCTGAAGGGGGGCACAGAATGAGATGCTGAAGGGGGGCACAGAATGAGATGCTGAAGGGGGGCACAGAGTGAGATGCTGGAGGAGGGGACAGAGTGAGATGCTGAAGGGGGGCACAGAGTGAGATGCTGAAGGGGGGCACAGACTGAGATGCTGAATGGGGGGCACAGAATGAGATGCTGAAGGGGGGCACAGAGTGAGATGCTGAAGGAGGGGACAGAGTGAGATGCTGATGAAGAGGGGGACACAGTGACTTGATGAAGGGTATACAGCGTGAGATGGTGAAGGGGAACAATGTGATGGTGAAGGGGCCTAAATACATCTTATTTTGACCCAACTACTTAAAAAACGGGACTACCCAGTAATTATTTTGGTTTAGGGGTGCCTTGGAAAAATTATGGTGACCATAAGGGTGCCTCGACCTGAGAAAGTTTGGGAACCACTGAGGTAAGACAAAACAAATATATTTAGTAAAATTAGTAAACATTGTGGTAAAACAAAATAAAAATTATAAGCATAAAATTACAAGTATATTATATGTACCCTTTCAGTCACAAATCCAAAATGCGCGGGGGTCGTTTTATATTTTGCTTCTCTCTCATAGATGTTCTTTCCGGGCTACCAGCATGGGTGCTTAATGTGTCTAAAGAGCCAGTCTTACTACTTGTATGTACAGCTTCTGTTAATACTGGTGGTGTATTGGAAGACGTGTAAGAGTCATCATCAGTTAATGAAGGTTGTTTCACAACAGTTAGGTTTTCACCATCACTTAGTACTATAGATGTATTAGAACATGTATTAGAGTCACTACTACTTAATGCTGTGGACCTATTTCTAAACTTTTTTGACTCAGCATCACTTAAAATAGTAGTAATATTAGAAAAATTGGTGGAGTCCATTTGATATAATAATGTTAGATTTGATAATGGTTGACCCTCAACATCAAGCAAGACAGCTGTTGGCTTTGATAATGTCTGGTCTCCTGACTTCAACAATGATAAAATTTCATGTTGTTGGTTTATAATTCTAGTTTGCTTTTCAGTAATATCAACAAAGGAATGAACCATTTTTTCTAAAGACGAAGCTATTCTAGTTAGACAATTTTCTTGATTAGTTGTATGACCTCCTATTGATTGATTGATTTATTTGTTGAAGGTCTTCTTGAACTCCACCCACCATGTGCTATTAAATATATGTTTAATTTCCGAAACAGTGCCAACTGGTGGGTTTTCCAAAGCATGACTTCGATTAGAAATTTCAATGGGCCTTTCTATATTTGAGGTGCATGCTGTATCATGAACTGGCAAAGTATTTATGTCTTCTGCAATGCATTCCTCTGAACTGTTCCTGATCTCTGTGAGGTGATGGGTGTCATCCGGAAAGGCCAACACATTTTGAGTGTAGTCTTCATCTTGATTAACTAATTCCTCTGACACTAACAAGAAATAAAAGGCAAGTATTTGACATTGTTTAACAAAATTAGAGGTGCAATAAAACACAGTAGCACATAATTTGTAATTGTAATGTAAAAAATATATTTTATATATTGAAGAATGTAAAAAAAAAATATATAAACATACATGCAAGTACATCGGAACTTTCAGTTGAAGCCGGTTCTAAAGTATGAATTCTATTATCAGTGAAATCTGAAGGACGACCTGCTAATTTGATATGTAAAAATTAATGGTTACTTCTATTAATACAATATTCCAGAAAAAAAAAAAAAAAAAGATTACAATCATTGCTGAATATTATAATGTATATCTATTGATTTATAAATAGTTATATATATCTCACTTTTAATTTTAAATATATAAGATTATATATATATATATATATATATATATATATATATATATATATATATATACACACACACACACTGTATTTCCCCATGTATATGACGTTCCACTGTATAAGATGCACCTGTATAAATCATGTGAAAAAATTGAGGAGAAACATAATCCTCAATTTTTTCACAGAGTAATTGTGCAGCATATACAGAGGAGAGACAATGTTATAGTCAATTCTGCCTTAACCCGTCAAATGATTCCTCTGTCCGGTAAAGTCTTCTTTCTTCTGTCCATCTGATCCTGATGCTGGAATGCCGCTTAAAGTCCTCTTCGCGATGACCGGATGTCCTTTCAGGACCTTGTCAAGGTGTTTCAGGACCTACAGGTCCTGAAACACCTTGACTTTATTTTTTTTTCAGGGACTGCAACATAGTTCCTTCCGTAGTTCCTTAAAAAATGAAGATGGTTTAAAACATTATTTACTGTGCAATAAAAAGATAAAATTAAATATTATTTTTATTTGTGTTACTAAACTTAAAATATTATACTTTGAAATAAGAAAATCAAAGAATTTAAATTAATAGTAATGTGCGTCAAAAATTTTATTTTAACTTACCAGAATAAATCTGTTGTTGAACATTTTTTCTTATAACTGCCCTTAGCAGAATTTTTTAAAAAAAAAATAGATTAATAAATAACAAAAACATGGTTCATAAATAATTTACCTTTATGTATTTTTGCTTTCAAAACCCAAAAAATATTGCTCAGCCTAAGTTTGGCTAATATGAAAAAAAAGATTATGGCTGTGTTTCTGAAAGTTATGTCATGCACAAATTTAAAAGATGTAATTTCACAACACCATAACTGCACTATAACTTTTTTAAAGGTGTATATCTCAATGAAAAATTTAAACTACATGCTCTGTGATGAAAAATTTACAAAGCACATATGACACCCAAAAATTACATTGATGCACAAGGAAACCTTTAGATAAATTATGATGTTTATTCAATATGATGATATTGACATGTAGATGTTTGTTTGTTTTTTAAAGTTTTATTATTTAATTATTATTTGTTCTTTAGGATAACTTACCGGATGAAGAGGTTCTAGCCGTTCTTGGTGTTTTCTGTTGTTGTTTCAAAAAGAGCTTTAACAATAAGAAACATATTTATCAAACAAATTTAAAGTTACCTAACTTAAAGATAGCCTAACTTAAGATATCAAATTAGTTTGTGATTAGTCTATCGAAGCTGACATGGTAATACAGTGGAATTGAATTTAACATACTTATTAAAAACTAAAATGTAAAATATAATCGGAAACACAAATCCTTTTACTTTACCTATTTTTTTGGGAGAGTGTCGACGCTTATGTGAGCTTGCTGTAACGTGAGCTGCTGAAAACATGCTATGGCCTGTCAACAAAACAACATTTTCCAAACATTTATTGCTAGGTTCAATGTTTTAAATAATTTGGAAGGCAAGGAGAACAAATTAAATAGTTTGAACACTATATTAAATATCAGTTTTCCTTACCAGTCATAAGATGATACTTTACTTTTTTCCAGGGGGGTTCCTCAACACTCTCTATGATTACAAATAGATAAAAGATATAAAAGTGTGCTTGAAAAGGAAAAAAAATATAAAAATAAATAAATAATTGAAATATAATACAAATTTGCAATATCACCCAAGGGTTCTTATGGAGAATTTTCATAGATTCTATTTTATCTGGCTCAGTACCGAGGGATTGGCGAATAGCAGATGTGGTGCTGTTGTTTAAAAAGGGAATGAGATCACATCATGGGAATTATAGACCTGTAAGCCTGACATCAATAGCGGGAAACTACTGGAAGCTATATTAAGGGATAGTATTCAGCATTACTTGGTGCCCAATAAGATTATTAGTGGGAATCCACATGGATTTGAGAGGAATAGGTCATGTCAAACTAATCTAATTAGTTTCTATGAGGAATTTAGGAACTTAGACCATGGTGGTACACTAGATGTGGTCTACTTAGATTTTGCAAAGGCCTTTGATACAGTGCCACACAAGAGGTTGGTTTACAAAATAAGGGAACTGGGTCTAAGAAACAACATTTGTACTTGGATCAAAAACTGGTTGGATAATAGGAAGCAGAGAGTTGTGATAAATGGAACGTTTTCTAATTGGTAAAACCTTTTAAGTGGTGTACTTCAAGGATACATGCTGGGGTCACTTCTTTTTTAATATATTTATTAATGACCTTGGTGATGGTTTAGAGAGCAAAGTTTCCATTTTTACAGATGACACCAAACTTTGTAAGATAATAAAATTAAAGCAAGACGTAGTTTCTTTGCAGAGGGACTTGAAGATGAGGTTTGACATAGATAAATGTTAGGTTATGCATTTAGAGATCAAAAACAAGCACGTAATCTATAAATTAAGCGGGATAAACTTAGGGTAATCTAAAATGGAAAAGGATTTGGGAGTGCTCTTAGACAGTAGACTTAGCAATAGTGCTCAATGTCAAGCAGCAGCTGCAAGGGCAAATAAAGTATTGGCATGCATAAAAAGGGGCATAGATGCAAGAGAAGACAGTGTAATTTTGCCACTATCTATAATATAAATGTCTAGTGGCGTGTGTTAGTCTGTCTGTGTGTGTGTGTGGAAAAAATAAAACCGAGCAGCAGTGCCACCTGCTGGGCGGAGCTATACACTGACCTACTAAACTCTTAGTGTGTGTGTGGAAAAAGAAAATTCAGAAAGGGCTGAAATTTGGTATACTAAGATGTTTTTAATTTGTTAACTTAATTTGTTAATTGTTAAAAGTGTTTATAAAGATTTAAAAAAAAATATATATATATTTCTTGAAGGAGAAGTGACAGTTGGGAGTGGTTGGTGGTTGCCGGGGGTTACAGTGGGGAGTGGTTGGTGGTTGCCGGGGGTGACAGTGGGGAGTGGTTGGTGGTTGCCGGGGGTGACAGTGGGGAGTGGTTGGGGGTTGCCGGGGGTGACAGTGGGGAGTGGTTGGTGGTTGAGGCCTGGGCTATGGCCCAAATGCATGACAAGAACCTTTTTAACACCTTAAGTAGCTTGATTTGACTAGAATGCATGAGTATCATGCACGGGTTAACTTGTATAAAATCATTGGTAAGACCTCATCTTGAATACAAAGTACAGTTCTGGGCACCACTGTATAAAAACTACACTTTGGAACTAGAAAGGGTTCAGAGAAGGGCGACAAAATTGATAAAGGGTATGGAGTCATTAAGTTATGAGGAAAGGTTAGCCAGTTTAGGCATGTTTACTTTAGAAAAGAGGCGTCTAAGAGGGGATATGATTATGAATAAATACATTAAGGGTCAATACAGAGAACTTTCATGGGAACTTTTTACCCCAAGGACCATACACAGGACACGCGGTCACCCCCTAAGGTTAGAGGAGAGGAAATTTCACAACCAGCAGAGGAAGGGGTTCTTTACAGTAAGGGCAGTCAAGATATGGAATTCACTGCCAGGGAAGGTTGTGATGGCAGATTCAATAGATATGTTTAAGAAAGGGTTAGATTAATTTTTAGCGGAAAAAAGGATATCCAGGGTTACAACCATTAATTAAAATGAAGAATAGTAGTGGATTCAGGAAGAAATAGGGCTGAAATATTGAGTCTGGGGGGATTTTTCACGATTGAAACAGATTGATGGTTGCTTTATCTCTGGATCAATTTCAAATATAAGAGGGATCGCAGGAGATCCAAAATGGGTTGAACTTGATGGACAACTATGTAACCTAATACACTGGATGAGCCAGTGACATTTGATGGCACTGTACCTGTAATTAAAAACACGAACATTATAGATTTCATTATAATGTTACATGTAACATTAATTCATTTATTGAAATACAGTGTACCTGAAACGGATGTACTTGGCACAAATTCTTCACCCGTGTCCAATCCTGTAGAGATTCCAGTCACTACTGTGGGAGAAATATGTGCACTAAGTTTTCTCTCCCATTCCACCATTTCAACTTGCAAAGCTGGCCCACCGCCGGTTCCCTTATCCTGCTGGTGTATGATGGAGAGTTTCCGCTTCACGGTAATTTTACAATCAGCAAAACGTTTCTTGCACACGTTGGCCCTATGTCTACATCGTCCCACCGAAGTCACCGTCTCTGCTATCTTCCGCCAAACTGCTTCTTTGGCCTCTGTGCCAAAAGTATAGGCAGTTGGTCTACCAAATAATATTGAGTATTTTTCAAGTACTGCCTGTACGAAAGCTTCTTTTTCTTCTAAAGAAAAACATTGTGCCCTTTTTATTTGTTTATTTTTGGGCTAGATTTACTCGGTGCACTATGGGGTACATTCTGCTCGATTTCAGTACTGGCCAACTCCTCCTCACTGGTTGAGCTGGAAGATATCGAACAAGTAAATGTGAAAGGAAAAAAAAAAAAAAAGTAAAATAAATTAATACAATGTTGATTTTTTTTAAAAATTCAATGTTAACGTGTGTGAGAAAAAAAAAATATATTTTTTTAATCTAATAACATTGACTTTTATATGCAACATGATGTAAACATATTTTTATTTTTATTTTGGTATAATTAACAGTTCATGATTGCATTTCAGCACGGTGGCTCAGTGGTTAGCACTTCTGCCTTACAGCACTGGGGTCATGAGTTAAATTCCCGACCATGGCCTTATCTGTGTGGAGTTTGTATGTTCTCCCCGTGTTTGCGTGGGTTTCCTCTGGGTGCTCCGATTTACTAGTAGGTTAATTGGCTGCTACCAAAATTGATCCTAGTCTCTCTCTCTGTCTGTGTGTGTGTGTGTGTATATAATTTAGACTGTAAGCTCCAATGGGGCAGGGACTGATGTGAATGAGTTCTCTGTACAGCGCTGCAGAATCAGTGGCGCTATATAAATAAATGGAGATGATGAGGATTGCGGTTAAAAAAACGCTTTCCAACAAAAATATTATATTATTATTGCCTGGGATAACAATTTACTTTGCTGTGTGTTTTTATGTTTTAGGGGTAATTTAGACTGTAAGCTCCAATGGGGCAGGGACTGATGTGAGTGAGTTATCTGTACATCGCTGTGCAATTAGTGGCACAATATTAATAAAATATGTTTATGAACACTTGACAACAACATTTGTTTTTTTCATACATGTAACAGCACAATAACTAACCTTTTAATATTTCAAATATATCTGGGAGATTACAATGGTTATGGATGAAACCAAAAGTAAGAAAAATAGCTTCTGAAGAATCTAGAAATACTAGTTTAAAAATGTGGATTATTTTCAAGACAAGATTAGTACAAAAGTTCAAAGTTTAGAGGTCACTAGAAAAGGAGAAATACAGCTAAATAAGTGTGTGTGTCTGATTTACATACATTAATCCCACACAACTCTTATCTTAAGTAAATATCTGTGTTTACTCCGCAGTCAGGGCATCTAGGTCATATAGACAATAAACTAGAGAAACCTACAGAGTTCACATTGAACATTTGGAGTAGCATAAATCTACTATTTAAGACTGAACTATACTCATCCCAATCACTAATTTTATATCTTTTTAAACGACATACACTTAAAAATACAAAAAAAAACAAAAACATTTCAATTTTTAGAGTTAATAATATTAATAATATCATATTTTTACATATATTTATATACAGTCATATAATGTAATACACCAGTAACATTAGTTAAATACAATCTGATTTTTAGATTATATTTCTATTTTTTAACCTTTATAAACATTACATATACCAATTCATTAACAGGGACAAGTGATGTAATAAAAATGGAAAATATTTTTTTTTTAAGCCTTCATTAATCTCTTTCATTGTTACAATATAGTGTATGAAGCATTTCATAACATTTTATTAACGAAATGAATGATTTAAAAACATTTTCTAATGCTTGTTACAATGTAATAGTATTAAATGCTGTCAATTTTATCCTTTTTAGGCTTTAAAGCAGGATTGGAAAAAAAACATGATCTTACATTAGCAAACAAAAAAAATTAACAACTATATTTATTATTTAATTTATAGCAACTTGTGTCCTTTGCTGTATTGACATTTATATTGTATTTAATATGAGGCATAATATAAGTATAGATGACAGGTGATACTTTTAAAATATTTTAATATAATCTATTAACGGTTTTAGGATAATTATATAGATAACATTATTATTTTTTTGTCAACAACTAAAAAGTATATAAATATTACCTTTAAATCAATTTTTACTATGCCCGTCAATCCTGCACAAGTACTGCCCACGAACTGCTGCTCTGTCCTGTCTGACTGCTGGAGGGTTCCTCGGTGCAGCTTCAAGATTCTCGAGCTGCACCTGCGCAATTGCAGTATGAAGAGGAACGAAGAAGACAAGGAGGAGATCCGGAGCCGAGCGCATTACGAAGAGGCGCAGTAAGTAGTTTATTGTTATCACAGAAACAGCAGTTTATCGGACCTGCTGTTTCTGTGTTGCGTTCTTCATAAATTTGAGAAATAGTTCAATCCTTCTCAAAGCGATAAGTATTGAAAACTATTTTTCGCTTTTTGAGAATATTGATAAATGTGCCCCTTTGTTTTCTATGATCATCATCATCACCATTTATTTATATAGCGCCACTAAATCCGCAGCGCTGTACAGAGAACTCTCTCACATCAGTTCCTGCCCCATTGGAGCTTACAGTCTAAATTTCCTAACACACACACAGACAGAGAGAGACTATGGTCAATACCTCTATGTTTTGTATTGTACTAAAAAGTATGGCTGATTATCTGATTATGTTCCATGGTGTATTTTACTTTCAGCTGCGTTGCGATGCAGTACACTTGAATATAATGTATTGTGTGTTTTTTGTACCTTTATACAAAATAAAGATACTTTATCAATCAAAATTATGCGAGAGCCCTGACTACCCTCCTAGGACAATACTACACCTGCATAGGCAAACTGAGGGGGGGTTTACTAGTGTCTGGAAACCCCCCTCCAAGCCTGGGGCACTGTATAATTGAGGTGGCTGGACCCTGCCCCCGCTTCACACGGCTCTGCTTGAAAAGGGAGAGCTGCGTGCACCTAACAGTAGTGCACACGGCATTGCCCATGTACATTATGGGGATAGGAAGAATTGGAGAGCAGCCAAGCACTGTCTACAATTATAGCCACACCCCCATGCATGCTGGTCACGCCCACTCGTGGCGTGGTGTGGAAACCCCCCCTCTACAAATCCTGCGTTTGCCCCTGACTTGACCCACAGTATGGACCTATGAAAGATGTAGGATAATAATTTAGTTTGTGGTTTGACATTAAATAAGCAGAAAACAGTGTGGGGTGAATGAATTAAAATGCCACACAGCTGAATGAAGATATTTGTAACATGTGGACAACAGTCTAACATTTACTGCACATTATTAAGGTAAAACTGTTATCCTGGAGATTTCTGCTTCGCTGTAGAATATGGAATTCATACAGGATAGCACTGGCAGAATTAAAATGGGTCTACATTGGCTTTCTACCGCCCAAACAATTCAACTCAAAACCTATCTATAGTTTGCTTTGACGAATATTTTACGTTCATACAGTCTGTAGCGCCCTCTATTGGTTTTACACTAGTTTTCAGCAATGTAAAATGTACTTGATGTTAAGTGACGCAACTAACACGTTAAAGTACAACATCGCCCTCTATGGGTTTAACATCAGTTTTCAACAAACGTACAATGTCTTATATGTTATGGACTGCAACTGTCCAGCTGTTGAGCACAGCGCCCTCTATTGGCTTTATATATTAAGCTTTACCACATAAGAGCAGCAGGAATTCTTGCCTCATTTACTGTAATATGCTGTAGTGAACATAGAAAATTATGAAAAGCAATTATTGTATACATGATAGGGTGTGTGGCTTCTACTGTTTATAGTTTAGAAGCTGGAATCCTAGGTATTTTAACAAGGCAAAATCTACATCTAACTTTGGCCAACACAGCGCCCTCTATTGCTTTTAGATTAGTTTTCAGCTACCTGACGACATGAAGCACAGCGCCCTCTATTGGAACTATATTAACTTTACAACGTAGGACTTTCTGTCTTATTTACTGTATGTCATGCATTTAGAAAAGTCTGAAAACCAATTATTTTATGCACGATGCATGTGGTCTGTAGTATTATTGTCACTTTCGACTAAAGCATACAGCTCAAGCTTTTACTTTTAACATACTGTGTAGCAAAAAATATTTTTTTATTATTATTGCAGTATCTTGTTAGCCAGAAAAATCTATGTGATGTTATATACTTTCGTGTTAAAAAAGACAAAAAGTATTACAGAAGTGATACCTTTATTAGCTAACCAAAAAAAATAATTATATTTGCTAGCTTTCAGAGCAAAGAGGCCCCTTCATCAGGCAAGTTTACAAATGAATGACTGAGAAAAAGGCACAACATTTAAGAGCTGTTACATTACATGATACAGTGTACAAGGTGCCCTGAGGGAATTACACTGGGGAGACCAGGCAGAAACTACAATCCAGGATGAATCTACACATCATCATCATCAACATTTATTTATACAGCGCCAGCAAATTCCTTAGCGCTTTACAATTGGGAAGAAACATTAATAAGACAATACTGGGCAGTACATACAGACAGAGAGGTAAGACACACAATAAAGAAGACTCTGGACACCCCCGTGGGTAAACAGTTCTCTGGACCAGGACACATTATGACAGATTTAAAAGTCCTAATACTGAAAGGTCTTTTTAAAAAACGACAGGGAGAGATCAATATGGGAATTCAAGCTAATAAGAACATTCCAGACATTGAAGAAAGGAATCAATCTAACACCTGGATTTATGACCCACTACATGGACACACTTCACACCCCACAGCAGAGTGCAGACCTCTGATCTCCTAGGACTTTTACTCTTTCATCCATAACGAAAATCTCCTTTTTATTACTTTAGCTTATCTTAATGATGTATCCCCCCTTCCCCTGTACACATTTCTTGATGTAACAGCTCTTAAATATTGTGCCTTTTTCTCAGTTATTCATTTGTAAACTCCCCTGATGGAGGGGCCTCTGTGCTCTGAAAGATAGCAAATATAATAATTTTTTGGGGTTAGCCAATAAAGGGATCACTCCAATATAAACATAAAAAAAAGAAACCAATAGAGGGCGCTGTGCTCCTTAGTCAGGAATCTGTTTCTTTTCAGAAAGCAAACACATTCTGATACATAACAAAGCTCTCGGATTGCATCTCACGGTGTACAACCAATAGATGGCGCTACTGAGTCTACTGAACATTAGAATGTTGCCAGACATGACGTCTGAAACACATCGGGACTAATGAGAATGTGACGTCAGTGATCAGACAGCTGGTGACACATAACAATCTATGTGCTGTAACCACTGCTGGGTGGTTGTAAGGGGGTAGAAGTGTCTGAATGTTTAATATTTACTTACTCTGTTTTGAGGCTATTTTATTCATCTTATCTATTTCTTATCACTTCAAACTGTTCTATACTTAATGTTATCACATTACCTGATTATCCCCAGTGCCAGGTGCTTTATTCTTATATCAGCCTGTGCTGGGAAGTATTGGGGGCTCTTCCAGAACACGTATGATGTGGGTCTCTGTGATTAATGACGAGGAGCTGACATTCTAGAGCTGAGCAAGAATTACATGGATAAAGGTTTATTTAGAAAGTGAAAAGCATTTTAATCTAAGCTCTGTATCTACTCTCTGTGCTACAGCCGAACTTATTCCACGGTCTAAGTAAGTTATTGTAGTTCTATGAGTTTTGTTTTTCCAAATGAATGCAGAAAATTATTCTTGTCCAAGTGAAATAAATGTAATACCAATAGAGGGCGCTGTGCACCAGACGCTGGATACAGCACTTTACCCTTCCAATACTTACTATATTCTCTCTGTATTGTCCCGTTCTCACACTACTCCCTCTACCTCTGTCTGTGTCCTGATCACTATATTCTGCCTGTCTGACGTTACCTTCCACACACTGATCCATTACAGATATATCTAACACCTACTACATTCCTGCACACTTAGGGGCATATTCAATTGTCTGCGGGATTGCCGAAAATCCCGCGGTCCGCGCACGATTACCGATATTACGGTAATCGTGCGCGGAAAAACATGTAATACGGTAATTTACTCGCTGGATTTCAGCTCGCAGCTCCCTGAGCCGCAAGCTGAAATCCAGCTACAAATTACCGTATTACATGTATTAGTTTTTCCGCGGCGGGATTTTCGGCGATCCCGCTGACAATTGAATATGCCCCTTAGAGACAGATTGGCTGCATCTTGTATCTCTAAAATATGGATAACGTATTTAAACGCTATTTTGCTCTGTTTTCTAGTGACCTGTGCCTTTTCTTGTATAATTAAATTTTCTATTGTATATTTACTTTTTCTTTCAGCCTGCAAATAAGTTAGTGTGAGCCTGCTTCATGCACGGTGCAAATCCACCCACCTATTGTCCTCTCTCCATCCCCCTCCCCCGTTCTCTCTCTATCCCTCTCCACTGTCCTCTCTCCATCCCCCACCTTTAACCTTTCTACATCTCCCCTGTCCTCTCTCCATCCCCTCCCCGATCCTCTCTCCATCCCCTCCCCGGTCCTCTCTCCATCCCCCCCCTGTCCTCTCTCCATCCCCTCCCCGATCCTCTCTATTCCCCTCTACTGTCCTCTCTCCATCCCCCTCCACTAATGTTTTCAACCATGAGAGACACTAGACTGAGAGGTAGTGACATTAGGAGGGGGAATATAATGAGAATTTTTTGGACATATTGTTGGGCATCCAGGTGGAGATGGCAGAGAGCCAGTTGGAGACCCGGTATGAACTTATAAAGATCATAAATGGTTTCAACCCTGGATCATCCTCTCTACTGGACATTATACCAGACCACCTCAAAATGGGTACTTTCTACATGTTACCTAAAATACATAAAGAAGGCAATCCAGGGAGACCAATAATTTCTGGGATTGGGACTGAGAAATTTGATTTTGCTTAACTGACGCCATCTTGGTGCCTTATAGCCATTTTATTCTCCTATAGCTTAAAGACAGCTTAGATACTGCTAGTGTGTAGGAGTTATTAATTGTTTGCAAGAAACTATGCCCATGACCTTGGATATAGCAGATAGGAGATAAACCAACCCACCCATGGGAGAATTCCTGTGTAAAAATTTGAAAATGTAGCAAGATCTGTGTAAAGGAAACATGAGTGGTTAAAATCTTTTGGGGTGTAGTTTTCTGTAATACGTGATTTTGTGCTATATAGATATGGACTTGTAGCTAATAAACCAGAGCAGAAGCAGAAGCAGAACTTGCTGTATATTTAATTCTCTCTAGCTTTTGAGCTCATAAACTGATACACTGACACTTACAGGTGAACAATCTGATTTAGATTCGACAGGACCTTAACGGAAAATATTTCTGGCTGGATAGAGAATGTTCTAAAGCCCTTGGTGAGACGAACACCCAGCTCAATACTCAATCATAATTACTTTTGTTTTAGGAAAGACATATACCTGCAGTGTATGGGAAGTGCCATTAAGGGAATGGAGGCCCCAGGGCTAAGGAGGCCCCTATTCCTCCATGAGGCCCCCCCTGCCCTGTTAGCCGCCAGCCCCCCCCCCCCTCCCCTGTTAGCCGCCAGCCACCCCCCCACCCCACCCCCCAAGCTCCTACCTTCTCCTGTCACTGTTGTCCTTCCGCGGCGCACTATAAACTCCTTACTGAGGATATCATGTGACACTCTCATGAGATCTCCGCAGTATGATGATTACTGAGCGCCACAGAAGGACAACAGCGACAGAGCTCAGTATGCAAATCTTTTCTAAACTAGAGGAGGAATTCTTATCAACTTGCACAATGAAACCTCCAGCATACTTCTGTTATATTGAGGATTTGCTACTAATCTGGACTCTGAAGATGAGCTGCTGACTTTCCGTTAACACGTCAAAAAGTTTCACCAAACCGTAAGACTCCCTCTTAACTACTCACAATCTCAGATACATTTCCTGGATATGACCCTGTACAATAAAAACAATACTATACAGACATCAGTCTATCATAAACCTACAGGCCGCCCAGCATATCTGAGATAGAACAGCTTTCACCCAGAACACATAAAGAAGTCCATCATTTACAGCCAAGCTCTGTGATACATTCGGATTTGTTCAGGCAGAGAAGACAGGAAACAAGACGTAGTATCACTGAGAAATACATTCCTACAACAAGGATACCATCCAATAGTTATAGATGAACAGAGCCACAAGGATCCCAAGTTGAAGCCTCCTGGATTACAAACAGAAGGAGGTTAACAGCAGGGTGCCCCTAGTGGTGACTTACAATCCCCACATGAACATCTTTGGGAAAATTGCTGATTACCTTCAACCCATATTTCAGGAAAGACAAAAGGCTGAAGGAAATATTCCCAGATTTACCTCTCCTTTCCTACAAACAGCCTCCCAAGTTAAGAAACCTCCTCGTTAGATGCACCCTCTCATCACCATCTAAGGCTGGCACCATCCTTTGCAAAAACAAAATATGCAAAACCTGCACCCATGTTCTACCAACAAACACAGTCCACATACCCAACACACAATGGGACTATAAAATCACTGACACATTCTCATGTACATCCTCCAATGTGGAGTACATGATACAGTGTACAAGGTGCCCTGAGGGAATCTACATTGCAGAGACCAAGCAGAAACTGCAATCCAGGGTGAATCTTTACAGACACACAATAAAGAAGAATCTGGACACCCCCGTGGGTAAACACTTCTCTGGACCAGGACACAGTATGACAGATTTAAAAGTCCTAATACTTGATATGATTCCTAGCAAACTCAGGTCACGGCAATAGCAGTAGAAAAACCAAGTGTGTTTATTTAGGCAAAATATGTGGAGAAGAATTGAATTTCTGGAATATGCAGATTTCAGGTAGCAGAATAAACAGGAATACTTCAATACACAATTATGAACAGGTGTGATGAATGGCAGGAATAGTCCACAGATGCAACAGATTCCAAGCAATGACAAATACAGTTTATATGCAGGGACAAGTATAATGAGTTACCCAATTGCCAGGAGGCACGAGGCTCCAGACTAAGGAGGCAGGGTTCAGGATTCCAGATTGCCAGAGGCATGAGGCAGTCCAGGGAAACAGACAGACTAGCTGAGTCCAGTGACCAGGCAGAGGTCAGGACAACAAGAGTTCAAGTAGAATCCACTAGCCGCGCAGAGATTAGGGTCACAAGCAACCAAGCATAATCCAGTAATCAGGCAGAGGGTCACAACAAGAGATAAGACAGCAGCAAAGCGGAACTGGAACTGGAATAAACAGGAGACAAGCACCAGCCAGGTAAAAAAAAATGATGAACTGCACAGAGCACAGATTGAGGCAGGGATTTGAAGCTGTGAGACAGGTGCAGTTCTGATGATGAATCAGAAAGGAAGATTAACTCCTACAGCCATGGTGGAAAGTTCAGGAGCAGAACAGCAGCACCTCTGGAGGTTTTGAAGTACTGCTGCCACATACAAAGTATAGGCAGAGTCGTAACATAGGCCCCCCTTTAAGGAGCGGATTCCAGACGCTCCATACTAGCTCCCTTCAGGCTTTTCTCCTCTTTTTCTTTTTATAGGATCTCCCTGGAGACACAATTGGGCTCTTCTCCAATGGAGTACAGAGAAGACACAATTCTTCAAGAGCAACAGAAGAATTGGCAAGTTCGCCCACTAAGTCTCTAGTATAGAGAACGCAGAGAAAAGTACCACCGCACAAGATAATATAAAGTATTGGTTAATCTCCTCCAAAAGTAAATAAATGTTGCATAACAAACCTGGGATATAAAGATACCAACCCAGGGGGTGCACCCTACACAATGTTAATTGTACAAGTAGAGCAGAGAAAAAGGGTGTAATTGGGGCCCTCCAAAGATGATTAAAAATAATCTTTAATGGTATACATTAAAATCGGGGTAGAAAAAAAGGAAGAGCGAAATATAAAACAAACATATAAACATACAGTGATACACTACAAATTAAAAAATGCAATCTATGTTGCAAAGGCTCCAACAGTCAATTAAACAACACAGTTGTGTGCACGAGGGCTACAATAAGCCTTAATGCAGTTAAAGGGTCATAATAAACCCCATTAGATAAAACTGGTAAATAACTCCTGCACAATACTATACTGGATGTAGAAAAAAACCCTGTGTTATAATCTGCATACAGTGCCAAAATCAGGTCAATAAGGCATCATAAATCTATGCCTACATCAAAATATGTCCTTATAAGCAGGAGGCATATGCAGGAAATGAAATGAGGTCAATAACACATTATTCCCCTCTGATCGCGGGATTTTGTGATAAGTCCCTGCCTAAAATAACTTGGAAGCGATCAGCGGGATAAAGAACCAGTAGTGAGCCAAAGCAAGAGAAGAGTGTGGGAGCCCTGAAACGCCAACGCGCGTTTCGCTCGGCTGCTTGAAAGCAATTCCCTGCCTCTTAAAAAGTAAAATCTAAGATTTTGGACAAACATCACAAAGTGACACAATCTCAATGTGGAGGAGAGGAAGGCTATAAATCATTAAAATCTATCAACAAAAAATGGTGTCATTGTCATTAGGAGGCACAGCGCCCTCTATTAGAACTATATTAAACTCTACAACGTAGAACTTTTTGTCTCATTTACTGTATTATTTTGTAACGAATTTAAAGAAAGACGACAAAGCAATTAATTATATACAGCAGATTTTGGAAATGTGTTAGCCAGGAAAATCTATGTGATGTTAAATACTTTTGTGTCAAAAAAAGACAAAAGTTTTAAATCAGTGATACCTTTATTGGCTAACCAAAACAATTTATTTTATATGTGCTAGTTTTCAGAGCACAGAGGCCCCTTCATCAGGCAGTTTACAACTGAATGACTGAGAAAAATGCACAATATTTAAGAGCTGTTACATCAAGAAATTTGTACAGGGGAAGGGGGGAAATATCATTAAGATAAGCTAAAGTAATAAAAAGGAGATTTTCGTTATGGATGAAAGAGTAAAAGTCTTAGAAGTTCAGAGGTCTGCACTCTGCTGTGGGGTGTGAAGTGTGTCCATGTAGTAGGTCATAAATCCAGGTGTTAGATTGAGTCTTTTTCTCAATGTCTGGAATGTTCTTATCAGCTTGAATTCCCATATTTTTCTCTCCGTCATTTGTAAAAAGACCTTTCAGTATTAGGACTTTTAAATCTGTCATACTGTGTCCTGGTCCAGAGAAGTGTTTACCCACGGGGGGGGGGGGGGGTTTCCAGAGACTTCTTTATTGTGTGTCTGTGTAGATTCATCCTGGATTGTAGCTTCTGCTTGGTCTCTCCAATGTAGATTCCCTCAGGACACCTTGTACACTGTATCATGTAATATAACATCTTAAATATTGTGCCTTTTTCTGTCATTCATTTGTAAACTTGCCTGATGAAGGGGCCTCTGTGCTCTGAAAACTAGCAAATATAATAATTTTTTAGGGTTAGTCAATAAAGGTATCACTCCTATAATACTTTTGCCTTTTTTGACACGAAAGTATTTAATATCACATAGATTTTTAACATACAAAATAATTCAATTGAACCCAATACATATTTATTCTTACTTTCCCAGCGCCATCTGCTGTTTGCAGCTTGGAAGGTGTAAAATGTAGTGTACACAGCGCCCTCTATTGGTTTTACTTTAATATTCAGCAAAGTAAAAGGAACTGTACATAAAAATTGTGTCAATGTCGTTAGGAGGCACAGCGCCCTCTATTGGTTTTATATTAATCTTTACAACGTAGGACTTGTCTCATGTACTATATTAGGTCGTCAATCATTTAGAGAAGTCCGAAAAGCAATTATGTCATATACGACAGAGGGTTTGCAATCGACTGTTTGTAGCTTGGAAGATTCAACGCTTAATATATTAACAAAGAATATTGTATATCTTACTCCGGCGCACAGCGCCCCCTATTGGTTTTACATTAGGTTTCAGTAAAATAAAATGTACTGTCATGTAGGAAGCACAGCGCCCTCTCTTGGTTATATATTTATGTTTTTAGACATTTACTGTAAAGTGTTATGAGTTTAAAATAATTAATTGCTAGTCTTTTTCTAAACACAGCTACTTTTTTTTTTTTTTTTTTTTTTTTTTGGAAACATGATTGAAAAAAATTGCATCTGATCTTCCAGGAGTGGAATCACTTCTGGCCCTTTGATGAAGCTTCATCGGATTCTAAACCAAGATCCTTTGTGGCGAAGGGGGATTGAAGACCTTTCCTCCTAAGAGGGTTTGTTGGCTCCAGAGGTTGGGGATTGAGGAGCCCTTTTACTTTTAAGGGGGACTTGAAGTCAGCTGCACCTTATATTACACTAGGGTCATAGCTGCACTGATCCCAGCTTTCAATAATAATAAATAAAGTGGTGAATGGGACATATTTATATACATTAGTTTACATTTTCCATCTTCATCTGTTTCTGTTGACTCATTTTGTTCTGTTGTGTGTATATTTGTTTTTCCAACCACTCTTTATAACCTTATGGGCCCATTTACCTGTGTCCATCTGTTTCCCAACCCCAAGCACATTCTGGATTCTCACTTTGTGGAGGGAGTGAAGGATGAATGGGTCCATGGGGGAAGACTTGTCAGACCACAGGGTCAGACATGGGACATCCTAAGCCCTGCAGTGTGTGGGACCTGAAAACTCTTACCCCAGATACATCCTATGGCCCTAGGGGTTGTGGAGTAAGGGGGCATCTCATTTTGGAGATTGATAGAGAAGGTCTGTAAATAAGGAACCCAGGGGTGCACAGTATTTTCGGGTGAGCAGTTCTGAGGACACATTGTTCTTTCCCCCTAATGGGCCTATTTTAACCGGATATTTTAAGCACTATTTTTTTCCCACTTGGAAGTGATACAACTAACACGTTATGAAGAACAGCGCCCTCTATTGGGGCTCTATTTCAATAAAAAAAAACATAGGATGTCATATCTTGTACCTTAGGGCTTGCAGTGTACTAAAAGGTGTGTCAGATTACGTTTCACGGTGTATTGTGCTTATAGCTGCGCTGCGACGCAGTACACTGAAATGTAATGTCTTGTACTCTTGCACAGAAAATAAATAACGTTATTGGGATCATCAGTTATACTTTTCTTTTTCTTTTTACCATGTTTCTGAAATTTGGTTTACATTTCCAAAATAAACTGTAAATAAAATAATTGCTTTATAGTCTTTTTCTAAATCCATTGCACCACAATACTGTAAATGTAGTAAAACATAAATATTTAAACAATAGAGGGCGCTGTGCTCCGTAGCTTGATAGTACAATTCAGTTTGACTGAAACCTACTTTAAAACCAATAGGGGGCGCTGTGCTCCGTAGCTTGATAGTACAATTCAGTTTGACTGAAACCTACTGTACAACCAATAGGGGGCGCTGTGTTCTAGAGTTAGATACACAATTTGCCTTGTTAATTAAGTTTAGTGTTACATCTTACAAGCTACAAAGTGTGTGATTGCAAACACTCTATCGCGTATAAAGTAATTGAGTTTCAGACTTTTCTAAATCAATGACAACATAATACAGTAAATGACACGAGCATTCCTACGTTGTAAAGCTTAATATAAAACCAATAGAGGGCGCTAACGTCATAATTGTATCACTGAAAAGAATATTTAGTTCTAGAACATTTGACGTTACTGGACACTAGTGTAAAACCAATAGAGGGCGCTGTGCTTTTTAGCGTGACAGATTACTTAAAAGAACATACATTTTACCTTGTTGAAAACTATAACCAATAGAGGGCGCTGTGCGCTACATTTTGCTATACGAGTTGCTTTGTTTTATATTCATGATTGCATCTTCCAAACTACAAACACTAGATGGCGCTATGAAATTAAGAATGTTACTACAAGTACAATGTCAGCAGGTTTTAGTTCCAATTACTTTTGGAGCAATTGAATTGTATTTTTACGGTAATAATAACAAATATGTCAGACCACTATCTGGTACTACATAACAATTATGTATCTATGATTAGACAAGATGACATCTAACAAACATAAACTGAATTAAAACTAATAATAATGAACTTACCTTAGTGAAATGTGCCTGCATAGCCCCCCCCTGACATGGGGATAGTCTTGGCTGATTCATATTTTGGATGTTGGCATTCATCCCGAGCTCTGATCTAAATATAGCAACAAATAGAAATATAACAAGATATTAACATTTAATAATAACATACAATAAGCAAGCTATTTGTATAAGGACACACATGAAAAGACTATATAATACAAAATCCCTCAAAATATGAGACAAAAGTAATATTTGACTGATACGAAAAAAAGGAATGCATTAATTTTAATCCCTCTTCTTCTAATTGGGCCCTAAAGGTGCAGCTTGTTATTAAGTTTTGCACATCAGACAGATAAACACTTATTGATTTACAATCTAAATTCTAAAGAGTGTTTTTTTCACCTACGGTTCACCCCGTATTGTACACACTTTTATATGCATGAAGCTCCACTCTCACGGTTTCTTTCACACAGACTTTCAATATTCTAATAGTCACTTATATAGTTATATTAACAGATTTCTAAGTACAAACGATATCACTTGTCTAATACAATCAAGTTACACTTGCAACAAGTTTTACCCTGTTATCACTAGGATTCACAATACCAACTTTTATATAAGATATACATCTCTATGAATTTATATCACCATTGTAACACTAATTTAATTGTATCACACTCATTTTTCCTTTTAGTTCCAATTGTTATAGCCAGATAAAAAAATAATATTCTTGGTCTAGTACTAAATAGCAAAACATAATTATGAATATTTATAATCACATTCCGCAATATTAAGCACAGAATTAAATTATTATGTTGCACCACGTTTGAGTATGTAACAAGAGAACCATATCTTGTAATATTTTTAACCTTTTATAAATCACCTATTATGTCCCCATATTAAAAAGTTCCTTACACACTAGCAATACTCTGTGGTTGAAATCAGCTAATTGGCAGATAGATATGTCAATCACCTACATGAACGTTTCGATTGGCCTCCCAGGTTTGCGTGGGTTTCCTCTGGGCGCTCCGGTTTCCTCCCACACCCCAAAAACATACTGGTAGGTTAATTGGCTGCTATCAAATTGACCCTAGTCTCTCTCTCTCTGTCTGTGTCTGTGTATGTTAGGGAACTTAGACTGTAAGCTCCACTAGGGCAGGGACTGATGTGAGTATTTTTTTTACAGCGCTGCGGAATTAGTGGCGCTATATAAATGGCTGATGATGATTGGTAGCTTATTTGTACACTGACATTTAAAATTGATACTTGTGTGCTACATGAAAAACAGACAGTATTTAACTTATGTGCAAATAGAAAACTAATTTGCACCCCTTGCATTGTAATATGGTTTTGTCCAGGAGACTACTTACTTAATTGTTTTACTTAACCTGCCTTAATTAATCAGGCCCAATTTTATCAATCAATGTACATATACTGTCTTGACTGTTGGAACACGTTGCAACTGTATGAACTTGATAAAGTCCACCCATACTAAGAGATTTGGCATAAGCCCACTCTGAGTTTCAAGTAACAAGGGGGGAGAGACCATCACTATACTATATGTGAGGACATGGTTGAGTAAGAAGGGATTGTGATCGGCGATGTACCAGTCTGGCTACCCGGAGAACACCAGCGTGCTACATCCAGGATCAGGTCTGGTGTAGCAGTTTTGAATTTGGCGCCGTTTCTCAGACCTCCGCAATCTGAACATGTGCGCGTACCTCATCCCAGGTCACAGAGCACTATGTGTAGTAAGAGGCATAAAGCAACCCTGGATGTGGGAAACATTTTTCCTCGATCTGCTGTGAGTCGTCTGGACCCAACTACCTTATGTGTGATTATTTTTAATTAACCAGTTAGTAACCTCAGATCTCTTCACTACTCTTGTAGCACCTGTAAAGCCATACTCCAGATGGCATATAAGATAGCTCCCATTCCCCCCTATCTCTTTGAATAATTTCCCAAGCAAATAATAAGAAAAAAACATTACAAGTTTGGGTGGGAAACTGAGCTGTCGTGTCTTGTTCGAAGATTTTTTTTTTATCGGTAAGCATCATTTGCATTTTTGCTCTTTAATCCTCAATGGAAGCCTTAACTCTGGGATGTACCAAAGCAGGACACTAGGGAGGGCCACACAATAAAAATAGAACCAGCTATATGTGCTGAATTTATTTAGTGGTTGAAATGAGAAAATGTATCCCGAATCGAAAATCCTAGGCAGATAGCTATTCAGATGATAATGCCTAGTGAAAGGATGAATAGTTGCATTGCTTGTGTTGCGTGGACCCTCATGGTCTCTAGTACCTTACACTCAATACTTGTAATAATTTCCTGATCCATCTGGAAATAGCCTGTTTAGGAGGAGTATATCCATTTCAAGGCCCATCTGGGATCACAAATATGTCTTCTGGGCTTCTGAAGCCTTTGGTTGCGGAGAGAAAGATGTACAGTCGAGTACAACCTCCTGATTAATGTGGGACATAGACATTACCTTACCATCTCAAGGAACAGTGGTTTAAAAGGGTCAAACATCAGAGTATTTAGAACTAAATTATGGCTCCATGGAGCCACAAAGGATCTGATGAAGGGGCAAAACCTCTTCACTGCTTTAAATATGGAAATAACCAAATTTTCTCAGGTTAACTTTGTATCTAAGAAAACCTAGAGGATGTCAAGGATCAGATGGTTGCTGCTGTAGCATTTAGAGTCACACCATGCAATAACTTTCTTCCAAATTCTGTAATAAATTTCTGAAGAATTATTCTTCTTTACCTGTAACAGTGTGTTGATTACTTGATCTGAGATTCCATTTTTTTTCTGAGCAACTTCCGCTCAATTTTGAGACCATCAAAGCTAGCCCCTCTGGATGTTGATGAACAACTGGGCATTGGTGTAGTGGAAGAGACAGAGGCCAAAGGCTGATCTATGAGTATTTCCCAGCAACAGGAAAACAAGGACAGTGAAGCCTCTTCGTTTTTTTTTTTAGGATGCTAGTGATGAGTGGAAACAGAGGGAAGATATACCCCAGGTGAAATGTCCATGGAGTCGTCAGAGCATCTATTCCTTCTGATTCTGGAATTTTGTGCCGAGAGAAGAACCTGGTAACTTTTGTTTTGCTGTTTGTTGCCATAATAGTAGTGAAAACCCAAATCTTTCTGGAACACCTCCTGATCTTCTGGTTGAATCTGTTTTTGGCTGTGGTGATCTGCTAACACATTCTGTTTTCCTGCTACATGTAATGCTGAAAGTGACTTCAAGCTTCCCTCTGTCCAGGACATGATCTTTGCAGTTTTCAATATCAAGATCTAGATTCTGGTACCTCCCTCAAGATTTATGAAGGCTAGCATTGTCCTGTTGCCTGAGAATATTGTGAGAAATCAGATTACTTTTTTCCCTGTTCACAATCCAGCCATGCTGTTGCCGAATAAGTACCACATGAGCTGTCTAGCAGTTTGACAATGAGTTTTGAATTCCCCACCACAAGAGTGTCGTCCCGTGAAGACCATATTTTGATTCCTCGTTTCCTCAACTCTCTCATCAGTGTGAGTAGCAACTTGGTAAAAGTTCTTGGAGTTGTTGCCAGCACGAATGACAGACTGGTGAACTGAAAGTGATGAAAGATGACCCAGAACTTGAGCAAATTCATGTGGTGAACTGCAACAGAGACATGAAAATAGGCATCCTGACAGCGTAGAGAAATTCTGTATGTTATTTAGAAAAAGTCCTAAATGGAAAAAGATGGAGAAGAAAAGAGGATAGGGAAACACAAGAAAAGCAACCAAACACACAGTCCAAACAACAACAGAACCGATCACTGAATGTAAAGTGTGGGAGCACAGTGTGCCCCTGATGGATTTGTAGAAATAGATTTAATGGAAAGTACAAAAATCATCTTTTCTCCTACATCATATCTGGAAAAGCTGCTGACTTGGAGACATTCTAAAGCTGCCTATAGGTGAGGATATGCTCAGACACAGGTGAACGCAAAACTTGTCGTCCAAAGCTAGTATAGCTGGAAGCAAAAACATGGAAACTGTGAAATTTGGTGTGGACAGAGGACCAGGTATCTGCCTAACATAGCTGCTCAGTCAAAGCCCTGTGACTTGCCGCCCAAGAAGCACTCACTGATCTAGTGGAGTAAGCCGAAACACTTTCTGGAACCAGCTGACTGGAGCTAGAGTAAGCTTGCTGTATAGTGAACCTGATCAATCTGGGTATAGTCTGCTTAGATGCCAGCCAACCCTGCTTTTTCGTACCAGCAGTAAAGTCTGTCCTTCGAACCCCCGAGGTCCTGTCCAGGCAAATCTTAAGAGCTCTGATGACATCCAGAGCCAGTTGTTCCTGGTCACCTGAAGAACCAGATCCCCGTAAGGAGGGAATGACTATCTCCTGATTAAGATGGAAACAAGACACAACCTTAGATTGGAATGACGGAGATGTACACAAAACTGTCATCATCAAAAATCAAAAAGGAAAACCTGCAAGACAGGGGCCTCAATTCGGAAACCAGTCTAGCTGAAGAAATGGCTAGAAGAAAAGCAATTTTCCAAGTCAAGTACTTTAAGTCAACCGTCTTCAAAGGTTCAAACGGAGGAGTCTGAAGAGGCGGGTACTGTGCGGCTGTGAGGCGGGCATCACGAGGTTGGAAGGTGAGCCTTGCGAGGCTGTAAGATAAGCATTACAAGGCTTTGAAGTGGGAATTATGAGGTGTATGAAGTGTAAGGTAAGCAGGCTCTGAGGTAGGAAAACTGAGGCTTATATACTGAGGCTCCAGCTTGGAATACTGAAGCTCTGCGGTGAAAATTTTTAGGCTATCAGGTTAGAATAAGACTATCAGGTGGATATTGTGAGGAGGTGGACATCGTAAGGATATCAGATGTACATTGTGAGGGTATCAGGTGGACATCGTGAGGATATCAGATGGACATTGTGAGGAAATCAGGTGGACATTGTGAGGGTATCAGATGTACATCATGAGGATATCAGGTGGACATCGTGAGGGTATCAGGTGGACATTGTGAGGGTATCAGGTGGACATCGTGAGGATATCAGGTGGACATTGTGAGGATATCAGGTGGACATCGTGAGAGTATCAGGTTGACATCGTGAGGGTATCAGGTGGACATTGTGAGGGTATCAGGTGGACATCGTGAGGATATCAGGTGGACATTGTGAGGGTATCAGGTGGACATAGTGAGGGTATCAGGTGGACATAGTGAGGATATCAGATGGACATTGTGAGGAAATCAGGTGGACATTGTGAGGGTATCAGATGTACATCATGAGGATATCAGGTGGACATCGTGAGGGTATCAGGTGGACATTGTGAGGGTATCAGGTGGACATCGTGAGGATATCAGGTGGACATTGTGAGGGTATCAGGTGGACATAGTGAGGATATCAGATGGACATTGTGAGGAAATCAGGTGGACATTGTGAGGGTATCAGATGGACATCGTGAGGATATCAGGTGGACATTGTGAGGGTATCAGATGGACATCGTGAGGATATCAGGTGGACATTGTGAGGGTATCAGATGGACATTGTGAGGATATCAGGTGGACATCATGAGGATATCAGATGAACATCGTGAGGATATCAGGTGGACATCGTGAGGGTATCAGGTGGACATTGTGAGGGTATCAGATGGACATTGTGAGGGTATCAGATGTACATCATGAGGATATCAGGTGGACATCGTGAGGGTATCAGGTGGACATTGTGAGGGTATCAGGTGGACATCGTGAGGATATCAGGTGGACATTGTGAGGGTATCAGGTGGACATAGTGAGGATATCAGATGGACATTGTGAGGAAATCAGGTGGACATTGTGAGGGTATCAGATGTACATCATGAGGATATCAGGTGGACATCGTGAGGGTATCAGGTGGACATTGTGAGGGTATCAGGTGGACATCGTGAGGATATCAGGTGGACATTGTGAGGGTATCAGGTGGACATAGTGAGGATATCAGATGGACATTGTGAGGAAATCAGGTGGACATTGTGAGGGTATCAGATGGACATCGTGAGGATATCAGGTGGACATTGTGAGGGTATCAGATGGACATTGTGAGGATATCAGGTGGACATCATGAGGATATCAGATGGACATCGTGAGGATATCAGGTGGACATCGTGAGGGTATCAGGTGGACATTGTGAGGGTATCAGGTGGACATCGTGAGGATATCAGGTGGACATTGTGAGGAAATCATGTGGACATCGTGAGGCCAGATGTGGATATTACAAGGCTACTAACTGGACATTATTAGGCTAAAAGGTGGTTATTTTTAGGCTGTAATGTGGGCATTATTAGTCTATGCAAAGGGCATTAAGGGGCTAGAAGGCATGAGGAGGCTATCAATTGGCCATCATTATACTATGAGATGGGCAGTTTGAGACAAAATGTGGGTGTCATGAGACTATTTGCAGGACATTATGAGGTCTGAGATAGGCATTATGAAGCTATGACTTGGACATTATCAGACTATAAGGAGAGCATTATGAAGCACTGAGGTGAGCAATATGAGGCTATAAAGGAAAGGTCGCCAGCAACTCTCTTTCAAGATTTTTACAATGAATAGTTGATCTCTCATATCTCTATCTTCCACTGTCTCTCTCCTCATTCCAACTGTATCTCACCGCTGGTAGCTACAAGGATGAGCCAGTCACCAATACCTGCGTTAATATTGGTGACTCATAGTGATTTTGTCTTACAGTAGCCACACACCCTCTTCCCCTAACACCATATATAATTTGTATTCCGCTACCTTATGTATCAAATGTTCCCCACACCTATCAGACTGTAAGCTCATTTGGGAAGGGGCAATCTTTATAATCTGTTTTTTATGGTCTTTATTTCTATCATTATCCTCTGAATGTAGAGCACTGCATAATATGTTGGTGCTTTATACATTAAATAATATTAATTATAAGTGGGAAATACAAGGTTCAGCATTATAGGCTATGAGGTGGACATTACGGGGCCATGAGGTGCGAATTATGAGGCTATAAAGTAAGAGCTATGAGATGAGCATCATAAAACTAATAACTGGACATGATGGGCCTGATTCATTAAGGAATGAAAAATGAACGTAAATCGGGCATTATTCAACAAGTAGCTGATCTGAAGAAACGTCTCTTGTTGTCTACGGGTCTAGGTGCACTCTGCTCTGACATACAATACACTGTAGGATACACTCAATACATATCTGAAGTATAAAGTTGCATCAGAACACAAACAAAAATATGCAGAGTAGGCATCCTCCCAGTCCGTGATGGAGGCGGGGCTTTGTGAAGTGAAGCCCCATCCCCGGTACGAAATGACGTGAATTTTGTCATTTCCTAGCAGAGGGCGGAGCCACTGTGACACAACTACGCCACCACGTCCCCTCCTATCCCTATAATATGACCTTCCCTCTGGGATCTCCCAGAAGGAAGATGATACTATAATCAGCACTATGAGGCTACAATGTAAGGAGGGAGAGGGAGAGAGGGGGGGGGAGAAAGAGGGGAGAGAGAGAGAGGAAGAGAGGGAGAGAGAGAGAGAGAGGGAGAGGGAGAGAGAGAGGGGGGGGGAGAAAGAGGGGAGAGAGAGGGGGGAGAAAGAGGGGAGAGAGAGAGAGGGGGGAGAAAGAGGGGAGAGAGAGAGGAAGAGAGAGAGAGAGAGTGAGAGAGGGGGGGAGAAAGAGGGGAGAGAGAGAGAGGGGGGAGAAAGAGGGGAGAGAGAGAGAGGGGGGGGAGAAAGAGGGGAGAAAGAGGGGAGAGAGAGAGAGAGGAAGAGAGAGGGAGAGAGAGAGAGGGAGAGGGAGAGAGAGAGAGGGGGGAGAAAGAGGGGAGAGAGAGGGGGGAGAAAGAGGGGAGAGAGAGAGAGGGGGGAGAAAGAGGGGAGAGAGAGAGAGGAAGAGAGAGAGAGAGAGAGAGGGAGAGGGAGAGAGAGAGAGTGAGAGAGGGGGGGGAGAAAGAGGGGAGAGAGAGAGAGGGGGGAGAAAGAGGGGGGAGAGAGAGAGGGGGGGGGAGAAAGAGGGGAGAGAGAGAGAGAGAGGAAGAGAGAGGGAGAGAGAGAGAGAGAGAGAGAGGAAGAGAGGGAGAGGGAGAGAGGGAGAGGGAGAGGGAGAGGGGGAGAGAGAGGGAGAGGGGGAGAGAGAGGGAGAGGGGGAGAGAGTGGGAGAGAGGGGGAGAGAGAGAGGGAGAGGGAGAGAGAGGGAGAGAGAGGGAGAGGGGAGAGGGAGAGGGAGAGAGAGGGAGAGGGGGAGAGAGAGGGAGAGGGGGAGAGAGTGGGAGAGAGGGGGAGAGAGAGAGGGAGAGGGAGAGAGAGGGAGAGAGAGGGAGAGGGGAGAGGGAGAGGGAGAGAGAGGGAGAGGGGAGAGGGGAGGGGTGGGGAGGTGGAGAGAGAGAGGGAGAGAGAAAGAGACTGTATTTAGGAGATGTGAGGGCTGGGAGTAAACATCCTGTATAAACCTGTCACTTACATCAATAGAATATGACTGGTTATATACCCAATATATATAATAATAATAATACACAGACATGTAATATACGTTTATATATTGTATAAGTAGGTGACACGAATGTGACATGTATTCATGTATGTGATATGTAAAAAGGGCTTATATTCACTGTGATTATCCCCTGCCTGCCTCTGGGCCGGGTGATATTCAACTCCCGACTTCCGGCCACTGCGTTCCACCATACTCTCTGCGTTCCACCAAACCCCGCCCCCCTTGCGTTCCATAGACAGGAAGTGTTTTTATTTCGCTTGCAACTTCCTGGCGACCGTTGAGTAGGTGGAAGCAGAGAGGAGACATTGTTGTGTCTGGCAGCAGGTAATGGTATTTATTATTGTTATGTACTGTGCAGCTGGAGGAGACTCTGGTGTTACTTTACTATGCTGCAGGGGAGAGACTCTGGGGTCCAGATAATATTATTACGGTTGGAGCAGGCTCTGGTCTCATGCTATTATAATACAGGTGGAGCAGTCTCTAGTGTCCTGTTATTATAGTACAGGCGTAGTAGTCTCTAGTGTCCTGTTATAGTACAGGTGAAGCAGTGTTTGGTGTCCGGTTATTATAGTACATGTGGTGCAAACAAAGGTGTCCTGTTATAGTACAGGTGGAGCAGTCTCTAGTGTCCTGTTATAGTACAGGTGGAGCAGTCTCTAGTGTCCTGTTATAGTACAGGTGGAGCAGTCTCTAGTGTCCTGTTATAGTACAGGTGGAGCAGTGTTTGGTGTCTGGTTATTATAGTACATGTGGAAAAGTCTTTGGTGTCCTGCTATTATAGTACTGGTGGAGCAGTCTTTGGTGTCCTGCTATTATAATACCGGTGGAGGAGACTATGATGTCCTGTATAAAGAATAACAGGTCATAGTTTGAATAACAATTTTTTTTTAGAAATGAGGAAACGTGGTATGAGCTTGGGATGCATTTGTGTCAAAAATACAGTTCATTTTCATCTACTACAGGACTGTGATCATTGAGCTCAGGCACGTTTTTTTACGTTTAATCTGGCACGTAAGACGTACATAAAACACAAGATTTCATGTTAACATGGTGAACCCCACTCAATACTAGTGCATTACATTTTCAGGGGTTCTTTGAACAGTCTGTGGTAATGCCATTTGATGCCTGTTGTCTGTAAGTCTCCAATTTCTACTTATTAAGCAGGGTACAAGACATACTAATGATGCTATTTAGCTATAGGTATAAGAGATGGGGGAGGGGCCTAAAACTGTTGCACTAGTGATATAGAGCATATCCCGTATTATCTATTACAGGTGGAGTTAATTTATTGATTTTCGGGGTGCTACCTATACAGTATTGAATTGAGTAAAGAAGGGCTGAGTAGGTGCAGAAATGCACTTATTTATGTTATGGAGTAAGGAACACTTAAAACATAACTTTTATTACTGACATATCAGCGAAATATAAAATAAATCAAAGGGTTAAAAAACAAAACCTTATCTGGCTAGCCACGATTAAGCACACACAGCGAAACACGCGTCGGCGTTTCGCTGGATGCTTCTGCCTACTTCAAGCCAATACTTTATTAGATCCTTACCTTTGCTCCTATTAGATCCAAAGCTAGATGGAGCCAATGTTAGGTAGCTAGCAAGTCACTAAATACTAATAGAATTTCAATGAAGATATCTTGCTAGATGACGTAGTTTTATGCGCTCAATAGATATTTAGCCAGATATGGTTTTGCCAAGTCAGCCAGCAGTACAAACAGGATTGGTATGATCCTGAGATACCTTATTAGGTGACCTCTGCTCAAACCTCTGGGGTTATTTTCTCTATATCATCCACATTAGACATGGTGTGGGACTCTACTATTTGAGCCATTTATACTAATTTGAGACATACTATGGGTCTAACTAAAATACACGAATAAGATAAGAAGTATTGATCAGAGCATCCAGCGGATTTTTTAAAAAGCACATATTGTTTTAAGTTTTTTAACCCTTTGATTTATTTTATATTTCGCTGATATGTCAGTAATAAAAGTTATGTTTTAAGTGTTCCTTACTCCATAACATAAATAAGAGCATTTGTGCATCTACTCAGCCCTTCTTTACTCAATTCAATACAAAACATACTAACAAGCAATAATCAGCCTTGCTTCTACCTAACATTTATTACATCTGTCACTATCCAAGTGTATTACCTTTAACTGGAAAGTTATCTCATTACACATTGAACTCGCAACGCTTACTCAATGTTTTTGTGTATTACATAATCAAGGTTACTAATCAATTACAGTGGTCTCCACAGAAAATTGTGCTAGCTGGGTGGCATTAAGAAGTAGCCAGGTGAGGGCAGTTGTAATATTTTGCAGTTATATGGAAAAATGTTGGAGGTTATTGCCCACACCTGCCAGGATTGGTCAGACTGGTGGTCACTGGTCTAACACACACTGCTGGCTGTAGTGCTCACGTAGTATCTGTTCTAATAGGAGAAACAATGGCTTATTCGATTATAATATGACTCTGTTGGGCTCTAAGAGTCGAGTGGAGCACCCGGGAAATAGGTGCTGGGGAGATCACTGAATTAATTAGCTTACAGTGAAATTATATATTGCGTACTAAAGACCTGTATATTTTCTAGCCAATATGTTGAGCTATTGACTGTCGAGTAGAGAAAAACCAAACTAGGTCTCTGAGTTGTCTGAGGTTTCTCATTTTCCTGGCAGTTGTGGAAGAAGTGCCTCTTTTTTGCTAAGTGTATAGTTTAACACAAGGGCATAGGTCGACACTTAGGAAAGCAAGGTATTCATTTTGTTTTTCTCTTCTATGTAGTAAGTTTCTTTATGTACTCTTATTGTTTATTCTTCTTTAATCTATTTGAAAATATGACTTTATAGATGTTCTCAGAAGTTTTTGGAGTAAGTTTCCTCTTGTAGTTCTAGTAAATCACAGTTAGTATGTGTCCCATGATTGTTAATGAAACCCAGTCTTCATATTTTTGCTGTGAGAGTACTTCTGGAATAGCCATATGAATACTGCTGTAGAAGATGTAAGTGTGTTCCTCAGCTGGAAACTCGGATTCTGGAACAGTAATGTCCCGTGAAAATATAGAGAAGAGTAAGCTCTGGTTTGGTCAGCCTTGTAGGATGCTAAGGTAGATCACATTTAGACTAAGAGGTAAAGGAAAGTGTGTCCTAATCTCACATACCACTTGAAAATATGCAAAATTGACTAATGTTGAGGATGTGAGATCAGCATTAGCATGTATTCTACTGACAACCAGGGGAAAGACTGCTCCAGGAAAAATGAGAACAGGAGTTTAGTGAAGGCCAGAGAGGTTCTGGTGGTAGACGATGTACAGTCATGGCCAAACGTTTTGAGAATGACACAAGAATTGGTTTTTACACAGTTCGCTGCTTCAGTGTTTTTAGACCTTTTGTCAGATGTTGCTATGGTATACTGAGGTAACATTACAAGCATTTCATAAGTGTCAAAGGCTTTTATTGACAATTACATTGAGTTTATGCAAAAAGTCAATATTTGCAGTGTTGACCCTTCTTTTTGAAGACCTCTGCAGTTCGACCTGGCATGCTGTCAATCAACTTCTGGGCCACATACTGACTGATGGCCGCCCATTCTTCCCTGATCAATGCTTGGAGTTTGTCAGAATTTGTGGGATTTTGTTTGTCCACTCGCCTCTTGTGGATTGACCACAAGTTCTCAATGGGATTAAGGTCTAGAGAGTTTCCTGGCCGTGGACCCAAAATTTCGATGTTTTGATCCTCGAGCCACTTAGTTATCACTTTTGCCTCATGGCAAGCTGCTCCATCATGCTGGAAAAGGCATTGTTCTTCACCAAACTGTTTTTGGATGGTTGGGAGAAGTTGCTCTTGGAGGATGTTTTGGTACCATTCTTTATTCATGGCTGTGTTCTTAGGCAAAATTGTGAGTGAGCCCACTCCCTTGGCTGAGAAGCAACCCCACACATGAATGGTCTCAAGATGCTTTACTGTTGGCATGACACGGGACTGATGGCAGCGCTCACCTTTCCTTCTCCGGACAAGTGCTTTTTTCAGATATCCCCAAACAAACCGAAAGACGATTCATCAGAGAAAATTACTTTACCCCAGTCCTCAGCAGTCCAATCCCTGTACCTTTTGCAGAATATCAGTCTGTACCTGATGTGTTTCCTGGAGAGAAGTGGCTTCTTTGCTGGCCTTTTTGACACCAGGCTATCCCCCAAAAGTCTTCACCTCACTGTGCGTGCAGACCTGCCTGCTGCCATTCCTGAGCAAGCTCTGCACTGGTGGTGCCCCGATCCCACAGCTGAATCAACTTTAGGAGACGGTCCTGGCGCTTGCTGGAGATTTTTGGATGCCCTGAAACCTTCTACACAACTATTGAACCTCTCTCCTTGAAGTTCTTGATAATCCGATAAATGGTTGATTTAGGTGCAATCTTACTAGCAGCAATATCCTTTACTGTGAAGCCCCTTTTGTGCAAAGCAATGATGACTGCACGTGTTTCCTTGCAGATAACCATGGTTAACAGAGTAAGAACAATGATTTCAAGCACTACCCTCCTTTTAAAGCTTCCAGTCTGTTATTCTAACTCAATCAACATGATAGAGTGATCTCCAGCCTTGTCGTCATCAACACTCTCACCTATATTAACGAGAGAATCACTGACCTGATGTCAGCTAGTCCTTTTGTGGCAGGGCTGAAATGCAGTGGAAATGGTTGTTTTGGGGATAAAGTTCATTGTCATGGCAAAGAGGGAGTTTGAAATTAATTGCAATTCATCTGATCACTGTTCATGACATTCTGGAGTATATGCAAATTGCCATCATAAAAACTGAGGCAGCAGACTTTGTGAAAAATAATATTTTTGTCAATTCTTTTGGCCAAGACTGTAATAGGATAGCAGATAATCTGCTGCTAGCATTGTGAATTCTGAACAGTTTGCTGTCTACCAGGTGGCTGGTATTCAGCTTTTGTAGATCGTGTCTTTAGACTGTTGAGAGGGGCTGGAGAGGAGACAGCAGTCATCTCATAATAGACTACATACAAAGTTAGAGGTATATGGACGCTCTTCAAAGACAAATTTAGGGAAATAAACTGTAAACTTAATGCAAGTACCTCCAATGTTGTATTTTCTGAAAATGCTACACTTGATAGACAACAGTAGAAAAGGGAGGTTAAGTGAAGATACAAGTTCTGCGCATTATAGTCTAGACAGGAATCATTTAAGGGAAATGGGACTGGAGTGAGGGGAGGGGGTAGGGGGGTGTGTAATATCAAAAGTGACTGTAATAATATGAAAATAATGGTAACAGATGCTAGGAGTCTTGCAAGCAATATGGGTGAACTAAAGTCCATAGGTAGAGAACGGGTTGCGGGGTAGAAGACAAAGGGTAGTTCTAAATGTAATGTTTTCAGCCTGGGCTAAACATATTGGTGTAGCAACTTGTTACAGAAAGATGTTCGCAAACTGGAAAACTGGGCTGCAACCTGGCAGATGAAATTTAATGTAGTTAAATGAAGGTTTATGTGCATAGACTGTTGAAATTTAATTGGGGAAAACTGAGATGGAAGAGGACTTTGGAACATCAGTTGACAGAAAGCTGAGTAGCAGCACTCTGTGCCAGGCAGCAGCTGTAAATGCCAATAAAATTCTGGTAGGCACAAAAAGGGGGATAAAGACACGTGATGCAGACATAATATTATCTGAGGTCAAGACAAAGAATTGTCTAATAGACTTTTTATGCCAAGGATATTACGAGAGATAAAAGGTCAATTCCACATCAAATCAACACGGGGGGGGGGGGGGGGGAGGTATATGTACTAAACTGCGGGTTTGAAAAAGATTCTATGTACCGTTTATTTAGTACATTCTACAATATGAAAGCTAGAATCTGATTGGTTGCTATCTGCAGTTTAGTAAATACACCCCATTTCAGATTGTAAAGAAATTTGGTATAATAAATGCTGCCATGGGTGTAAAGAAAACCCCAAAATCTTAGGTTGATATGTGCACTGATTTTGAAGTTACATGCCTTTAACGCTGCAATTTTTTTTAACAAAAAATATGCTTTTAACATTTTTATAAATTGTATTTGTAGCTCACCTAATGGAGCTGGAGAGTTAGGCAAGGTCTCATTTAAACCTCCTTTTTGTGGTCTTTCATATGACATATAACACAGCAGTATGTTTCAATAAAAATTAAAAATGTAAAATTTTCAAAAAGACATTTTTAAATTTTGGGGGAAAAACGTCTCAAAAATTGTTCATACTGTTGTTAATAAATCCCCAAAGTTTTATCTTGGGGTCATCAATTGTGAGTGGAGGAAAGACGGATTCTCCATGAGCATAGGACGGGGTTCTTTACTTTAAGGGCGCTTAAGCTGTGGAATTCATTACCACATGAGGTAGTTATATAAGGCCTTAAACCATATATGAGTTGTTGGCTGTTGAACAGAACAGATGTGTGCGTTGAACTACATTCTGCTGGAGAAGCCTAGGACTTGCTAAGCTGCCTTATTCTATCATCTGGATGAGCCCTCTGCTCATAGCTAGATTCACTTTTTTTCATCGACTCACAAACTACTACTAATATAGGCCATGACTTTTGGCCTACTCACCGGCACTGTCAAAGTTTTCTAAAACCTTTGCCTGATACTTCGCCCCCTGTTCCGCTGTCTTCGTCTCCCATGCCCTCATCCTAAGCTCTGATATCCAGTACTCTTATGTCCTGCTCAAGTGCTCCGAATCCACTCCAGTAACTAAGGCTGTGGATTTGCCATAGCTCTGGGATCCTGGTCAGTCATAAGGTCTTCTTCCACGGTGACTCATTGCCTCCTCTCTTCCTCTGATTTCACCATCTGTTCCCATACAAGCTGCTTTGCTGCCTCTCCTCTGCAAAACAACCTGCTGCTGTCCTGAGGCTCTCTCCTCACTGCAGCCCCCCAGCAGCTAAAACGTCATTCCATCCATCCATACCGATCACTGCATCCAATCTAATCTAGGCCGCGGCCTAAATTTGTCTGAATTGTTGCTCTGGACTGCATTCCTGGGTCTTACTTTTGTTCCCCTCCTGGATCATACCTCAGGACTAGTCCTCATATGCCTGCCTCCTGACCTGATCTCCACCAGCTTACCATCTTGGGACCTGGTCTTCTGAGTTTGCAACCTTCTCCTGGATCTCCTGTCCTCATCCTTGGATTCTCCTGAACTTTTCTAAATTTACCCTGAAGTTCCTGAACTTGTGGTTATTGGACATCAATCTTTCAGCCTTGCTTTTCATTGACAGTTCAATCTGTTCTCCCTGGTATTGTATCCATTGATGCTTTACATAGTTTTTGTTGTATCATGAATCCATCACTAAACTTTACTTTCTTATTCTGCAGGATGTAACTGTGTAGCTAGCCTGATCCATCTCATATCTTAGTGCCTCTCATGCTGCCTTCCCTATCTCCCCCTTCTAGTACCCCTGTACCCTTCAACCATTCACTAGTCCATTCTCTCCTCTTCTTTCCTTCCGACCCCTCTCCTCCCTTAGTCTTTTACCATGTCTCCTCCCTCCCATCAAATACCCATCCTCACCCCATGCCCTCGTCCGAGATCCAGCCCACCTCTGCACCCCAGCAACCCTGACAATCTCTTCCACATTTACCCACTTTCTAATCTCCCTTTCTCCTCTCTGAAATGCCAGATTGGTCCGTAATAAGCACCTCTCTCTTAACCTTCTTACCATAACTGAAACATGACTATCTTCCACTGACACTGCTTCCCCTGCTGCTCTCTCCAATTAGGGCCTCTCTTTCACCCACTCTGTCGGGCCAGATGGCTGGCCATGTGGTGGGGTGAGCCTCCTCTTTCCCACAATTGTACTTTCACGCCTGAGACCTCCCTTTCATTCTCCTCTTTTAAGGTCCACTCTATCGATTTCTTCTAACCCATACATCTGTGTCTCAGTCATGTATTCCAATTTATTGATAATTTTGCAGCCTGGCTCCCCCACTACCTCTCCTCAGACCTCCCCTCTGTCATCCTGTATGACTTTAATATCCCTATTGATAACCCCACTGACCAGACGTCCATCAAACTTTATCCCTTTCCACCTCCTTTAGCCTCTCACAATGGACCTCTTTCCCCACCCACTATCTTGACCTTCTCTTCTCTCATTAATGTGATCTTTCTGAAATCTACAACTCTCCCTTACCACTATCTGATCACAATCTCCTGTCCTTCACACTTTTCTCATCTCCTTCACCTCTCCCTTTGCCTAAATCATGCTTATAGATGAACTCTTGATACCCTTGATCCTACTATTTTCTCCTCCTCGCTTGAAACTTGCCTCTAGCCTCTGGCCTACCCCAGCCAGATGGCCTCCCTCTACAACCACAGTCTCCCACTTTTTCTGTCCACCTTCGCCATTCTAGATTGCTCATATCTCACCCTTCCTCTACCATGATGCCACCAAAACTCTTATTCATTCACTGATCAAATCTCGCCTCAACTACTGCAACCTTCTCCTTACCCCTTCCCATCCTGCTCCTCTTCAATCTATACTTAAGTCTTATCTTCCTCTCTCGCTGCTCCACTTTGGCCTTTCCTTTCTGCCTAGCCTTTCATTGGCTCCCCTTCCTCTACATAATCCTCTTCAAACTCCTCACCTTCACGTAGACAGCAGTCTCCAACTCCACTGCTCCCTACATCTCCCAACTCATCTCCTCATCTCCATACACACTCCCTCCTACCCTCTTCAGTCGGCCAATGATTGTTTCCTCTCCTCCCCTCTGGTAACCACGTCTCACTCCTGAATCAAAGATTAATTTCATGCTGCCCCCCCACCTCTGGAACGATTTTGCTGCACCTTACGCTTTAGATTGTAAGCTCCCTAGAGCAGTGCCCTCTTCCCTCCTGTTCCTCCCTTTTTTTACCTATGACTTCTGCTCACGAGCTACATTTTCCACCTCCACCTTGGGCTCTCTGCCCTTGACTCCACTCCTTCATTGTCATTGTCTTCCACCTCTATCACTGGCTCTGATCCTGTTAGTCGCGACCAGCTTACGCTGAATATACCCCTAGTACCCTATTGCCCATCTAGGCTATTATGTGTGTTCTCTAATAACCATGATCACTTGTAAATAAATAAAGGATAATAATCATAATAATACACATGTCAATAAGGGATTAAGGAACTGCTGGAATATAACACCCCCCCCCCCTCTCCCCCACATCAGAAATATATATGTTGCTATGGAATATGTTGGCGCTATATAAATAGATGATGATGATGGATAAATATCGTTACTATTTGTATAATTCTATCACTTTCTAATTTATCGTTATTTTGTAACCCATCTACAGGGGACCGTGTACTGTATATATAATCTTTCTGTCTTCAAAGAGGATGGACAAGGGCAGGAGTCACATGACTGAGAGGATATTGGATATCACCCTGGAGATCATCTTCCTGCTGACTGGAGAGGTGAGGGATTCCGGGAGTCACAGTGACATCGCTCTTACCTCTTTTAATAAAAAAAGGAGCCAGATATGAGAGCGTCACAGTGACATCCCTCATTTTCTGTACATTATCGCACAGGCTTTAGGTACTATCTATGAAGCCCAGTCCATCCATCTTGATATTTTATGTTTTCTGAATACACAGGATTATACAGTAGTGAAGAAGACATCTGGTAAGCATGTGACCTCCAACAACCGTCCCTGTGTGTCAGGAGGATTGAGCAGGACCCAGAGCCCCATCACGGTGCCTCCACCTCACTCACTGATACATAAGAGAAACAATGACCAGAGGATTCTAGAACTCACCAACAAGATCATTCAGCTGCTGACTGGAGAGGTGACTGCTGGGAGTGGGACATTATACAGTAACACCAGGGGATGTGTCTGGGTGATGACTGTATCATTGTGTGTGTCAGGTTCCTATAAGGTGTCAGGATGTCACTGTCTATTTCTCCATGCAGGAGTGGAACTATATAAAAGGACACAAGGGTCTGTACAAGGACGTGATGATGAAGAATCACCAGACCCTCACATCACGGGGTAAGAGGAGACTTTCATTTATTGTAAAGGGGAGAGCAGATTTGAGGGTTGACTAGCTACACATCTGATAATCACATATAAACAATGTATTCAGTCCCTGTCTGTTTCCTACAGATGGATCCAGTAACAGAAATACCCCAGAGAGATGTCCCCGCCGTCCTTATTCACAGGATTCTTTAGAGAAAAATCATTGTATCCCACAAGATTGTCAGGTAAATTTTTAACAATTACAGAGCCTGGGAGGCACACTGTAACTTTTATGTCATTTTTGCAGTTAATTTTCTATTACAGCAAATATGTCTATAATTTAAGCATGATTTTGATTGCAGCGTTTCATCCGCAATCGCAAACTCATTGTTACTTATAATACCTGTATAGATGCTTTATCGTTAAAATAAGTAACGCTAATGTTATTTTTAACATTTTTAGGATGAAAACTTCAGTGATTTTCAGATTGTTATTATAGAAGAGATAAAAAAGGAGGAGGATGAGATAGACGTGATTATTAAGGAGGAGGAAATCCCTACAGATATCAGCACAGGTGAGTAATAAAGACGAAATACAGAACCGAGTGACATATTCTCCTTGTTCAGTCACTACAACATCCTCTTCTGTCAGTACAAACCAGTGAGGGAAAAGTATCTGCTCTAAACACTACAGATTGACAGACAATCTCTGGCCATATTGTTTGCAATATTCATACCAGAATCCTTCTCATGGAATCCCTTAACTTACATAGAAGGTAAGTAACTTTTGGTGGACTAAGACTCTAATATACTCTGGGGTAACTAGTGAAGATGCCTGGACAGCAGAATTAGTTTCTGGGAATCATTCCTTCCAGGAGGACCATATCAGCACTAGCAGGACCTTCTCACTGTGTGTTCAGACTTGAATTTATATTGGCCTCGATTTTATCCAATGAGGTTTACATGCATATTTTTTTTATCCACAACAGGGAATGATATTTTAATCTCTATTGTTACCAGAGGGTAGGTTTGGATCAGATATTGCACAATTTGGTCTTGCGATAAGGGAACTGCTGGGCTTGTTATTACCACCCCTTATGAACCATTAAGAACACGTTGGGTCCTATTTAGTCTTTAACAACTGCTCAGTCTGGGCACAGATTCTATCCATCATATTATGATGGCAAAGAGCAGGGCACATAGGGCACAAACATGGACCAAGAGCTAGAACAACTGCTCATTATGCAATTAACACAATGTTCTCAGTCTTCCAAGGCTGCTTCCTTACTGTCGCACTTGATTCCTCCCTCTGCTTTACTCCACATATCCACTTTCCCTCCCAATCGTATGGCCTCGACTTTCGAAATATAGATGGAATTCGCCTTTTACAATCAAAACTCTTAACCAATCTCTTATCATCTCAAGTAATGCAACCTCCTCCTATCTTCTATCCCCACATCAATCATTGAAAATGCTGCTGAATGACTGATCCCCAGAATGCAATTGAAATTACCCACCATCACTTATAAAGCTGTCAACATTATCACCCCACCCGTCATACTTCTCAAACCTCCTGTCGAAATACACTTCTTCATGCTCTCTTATATGGACCTCTGACCTGCGCCTCATTTCGTCCCTGATAACCACTCCTCAATGTTGCCAACAAAACTTCTCCCGTGCTGCTACATGCCAGATCAGGCTCTGCCCAGCCTTCAAATTTTGAAACGCTCTCTGAAAACTCACCACTTTATTAGCAGTTACCCTACTCCCACCTATACTGTTCACTAGTACACCCTCACAACTTTCCTAATTCCAGTCTGAGCCTCACTTGCTCCTTTTGTCTTTCTGCCCTTTTCTCAATAGATGTTAAGCTCTCCCATGAGTAGACTGTTCCCTACCCTTTTGTTTTCATGTCTGCATTTATTTATTATAGCTTGTATGTCATTGTTTTATGCATGCACTATGTTCAACAACAAAAATAATAATATGCAAGAAGATGGCCGGACCACCACTAATTTAGATCAGCCCATCCCTAGGGCTGGACAGTAAAATTATACAGGGAGAATATTATGATGCTAGGGGAACGACTTGGAAATCCTGAAGATGGCCGAGAAGGTTCATTGACTTGAGCGTCATTATCATGACCCTTGAAAGGAACTATTGGCAGTGGCATTGTGAAAGTAACCCATTCTTCCTTCCATATAAGCCAGTACACTGGGAATAAATAATAACACCTTACCCTTGTATCACAATAATACTTTCAGTCAATATCTGTGACTGTATCTGACAAACCATATTCACATAAATAGGTCCTGAACCCAATGAGGTGTATAACAATACAAGCATCCAATGATAAACCTCTCAAAAATTACCTCCTAAAATAAAACATAAAAATAAATGTGTGTGGTTATTCAAAACAAGTCCATACAAGGTGTCTGTGTCAATCCACTTGTAAAACACACCCAGTGCTGAATATTGATGTATGTGATTTCCAGAAAGTCAAGAAGGATCAACCACAGCACACCGGTGGCTGGATGGACCTCCTATGCAACCCTGTGGTTTTGCTGGGGACCGTCTGGTCCTGCCTTACCATAGTCCCCTTTCTGTATCCCAAACGCGCTCCTTCTAAACTCTACAAGGGGCACTCTGCTGCCACCACCAGACGCCTTCACTGACAGCTGGTACCGATTCCTTCAGGGTACACACTTGTTGATAGGACTTGACCTTGTTGGGCTTTGGGATGGTACCCTTGACCTCTAATGAGGCTTAAATCTATAATCTGGTGTTTGTTGTCGTCCCTATTATTATTGTTTGGGTACATCCCATTGTACTGGCTGTCATGGAGGATAGAAGAGGAAAGATGCAAATTAGATTCATTGTTCATTCCTTTTCCTCAATATACTCCATGGCTGCCCAGTATTCCCACCCATGTTGTTCAATGTTATTATACTTATATGCAGTTGTCCGTTACAAGATGGAATGTCTCCTTCTCCTACTGTTTTTATTGTAAAAGTTTCAAATTCCATTCACTGACATTTTCCATACCGCCTTTTCTAAGTTTCTACTTTGACCACTGCTTATATGTTTTAAGAACAGCTTGGGAAGTTGCACAAAGTCACAGGAGAAGAGTAGTAACTGCACTATGTACTACCTGGGGGCATTTTCCTGCCTGTGTCAAAGGCAAGAAGGGGGCTAACCCATTGTAATGGCTGCCCTAGAGTATTTAAAAATGCTCTGCTCACATAACAATCATTATGCCTTACTAAGTTCAGATGCACCTCCTGTGCCACCTGAAAAGTAGACTGATAATCTCTACAAGCAGTGCAATTTGCACTAGGGCATGTCTAATAGCTAAAGCTGTATGACTTGAGATGAAAAATAATGTTGAGGAGGCACTTGCCCTGGCACCTTCGGACCTCCCCAGTAGATTTGACCCCAAAACACTTGGCTCTTCATTGACTATCACAGTGAATGAAGTCACGACCAAGAACACTTATACTATACCACTGGGCATGCGTGGAGCAATTTCATAGCATCAACCCCAGAGTATGTTTCAGTGTCTAGAAAATAAATTACTCAAGGGTTCATAGGATTTTGCCTGTGATTTCTTGGACCATGGTCTATAGTGAATCATGGAAGGTGCTCATAGAACTTCTACATGCTATATTTGATCTGAAATGGGACTCTGGACTTACCCAAAAGCCAAGGAAATGTCAGTATGGCTGACAGGTAATATCTAGGTGATGGAGAGAACACTTATACTATATCCTTTACCAGGCAGCGCCGCTTTAAATTTAAACGCCGAAGACGCCGAACTCGCGGGTGTTGAAGATCCCGGAGCTTAATACATTTACCCCCAAAGCTGCAACCTAAATTAGAAACTCATCCATCAGCTACAGGACTACCCAAGAGTCACAGAGAGCTTTATTGACTGATTAATCCTGCAGTATATGTTTCTACCTCATCAACTGCAGATAGTCTCCTTTGCAGGTGCACTCCGCTAATTTAGCCCTTGGCTTTGGCCTACTCATAAATGTCATTGTACATCTCAGGTTCAACTGTTTGTAGTCTGGTCAATGAGACTAATTAAGTGATGCTTCCGAGGTGTGCAATGTGGTTGTTCTGTAAAGTTTTGCTGGCAAAGGGGTTGCTTGAACTTTTCCTTGTTTTGCTTGCTTTTTCAGTGAAATAATCAGGTTTGTATATATTTATAATTGCTGCAGATGGACACTACAGCAGGAATACCTCGGAGGAACATCTAATTTTATCTCCTGATTGTGAAGTAGAAGAGAACGACATCACACAAGATTCTAGAGGAGAAAACCCCATTACTACAGCTACACATCCCGTACTTCACAGTGCTCATATTTCATCTGAGCCTTCTAATCATGAGGAAGGTTTTCCTGATAACTCAGATGGTGTTACAAATTCAGTTCGTAGAGCTGATAATATATTTCCATATTCTGAATATTATAAATGTTTTATCCAGGATGGAAATGTTATTGAACATCAGGGAACTCGCATAAGTGAGAAGCCATTTACATGTTCGGAGTGCGGGAAATGTTTTACACATCATTCCTATCTTGTTAAACATCAGAGAATTCACACAGGCGAAAAACCATTTCCATGTTCTGAGTGTGGGAAATGTTTTACAGACACCTCAGGTCTTGCTAAACATCAGAGAATCCACACAGGTGAGAAGCCATTTCAGTGTTCTGAGTGTGGAAAATGTTTTACATATAAAGCAGATCTTATTAAACATCAGAGAATTCACACAGGTGAGAAGCCATTTCCATGTTCTGAGTGTGGGAAATGTTTTACAGACAAATCGGGTCTTGCTAAACATCAGAGAATTCACACAGGTGAGAGGCCCTTTCCATGCCCTGAGTGTGGGAAATGTTTTGCACGCAAGTCACATCTTGGTAAACATCAGATAATTCATACAGGTGAGAAACCATTTCAGTGTCCTGAATGTGGGAAATGTTTTGCGCGTAAATCACATCTTGTAAATCATCAGATAATTCACACAGGTGAGAAGCCATATAGATGTACTGAGTGTGGGAAATGTTTTGCACAGAGACCGGGTCTTATTATACATCGGCGAATTCACACAGCAAAAAAATAATTTCCATGCCTTAGTAGAAACATGGTCAACAGGATTGCAGCTAAATTTTGCATAAAATAGTCACATTTATTAATACAAATTAGTATAAATACAGTTACAAACTAAACAATAAAATGTTTATTGGTATCACTGACAAATGGAGTATAATTATCAAGCTCTGGCACCACACAGTATATTAATATATTATAATTATTTACTATCAATGCACAACTGGAATATATGTCTTCAAAAGAAGTCTCTAACAGAAAGTGTGAGTATGGATCTTAGTGTAGTTTTCCTATCCTATTGGATATCAGCAACACTGCAATAATAACATCACATTGATGTTCTATAGGGTGCCAACTAATATATCATCCTGATAATTTGTTGGAGAGCACATGGAACCTGAGACACTATTATATCATGTTTGCATTTGCGCTGTAATTGAAGGTGAGATTTATCATATAATGAGATCTGTAATCTCTGCTTCTATCTCACTAGTCCCACTAATTCTCTGGCTGTGATTCCTTGGTAAAATGTTATTATTAAACTAATTTTTCATCTCCTTACAGCAGCCAGATATCTTGTACCTTCTCCGTAGTAAGAACCTCTCTCACCTACTCATTGGAATTGATTCAGGAAGTTGGTGGCTATTGGTCTTCTAAAACATGTACTTGCTTCAGACTCCCAGTAGCCCAAGCAGAATAATGACTATAGATGTGAGAAGGATAATACAGGTTCATCAGGGGATAAGTAGAATCAGTAACAATGTCTCCAAATTCATTAAATTTCATCTTTCCTAGTGGTGATACCACAAATCATCATCACTTATTTATATAGCGCCACTAATTCCGCAGCGCTGTACAAAGAACTCATTCACATCAGTCCCTGCCCCATTGGGGCTTACAGTCTAAATTACCTAACACACACAGACAGACAGACACACAGACTAGGGGTCAATTTTTTAGCAGCCAATTAACCTACCAGTATGTTTTTGGAGTGTGGGAGGAAACCCACACAAACACGGAGAGAACATACAAACTCCTCACAGATAAGGCCATGGTCCGGAATTGAACTCATTACCCCATTGCTGTAAGGCAGAAGTGCTAACCACTTAGCCACCGTGCTGCCCAACAAATGCCGTGTAACATCAAGACAGACAGAAAGGTGGAGGATATCAAGGTGGGAGGATCAAAACCCAAAAAATTGTGCACCAAGAATTGGACTAATAAAGGAATACATTGGGCTGATTTATTAAGGGAAGGCGAAAAATTGAGTACGTTTTCTCCTGGACAAAACCATGTTACAATGTAAGGGGTGCAAGTTAGTTTATTATTTTGCACATAAGGAAAATACTTTCTGTTTTTTCATGTAGTACACAAATACTTGATAGTTTTATTTTGCACTGACATTAAAAGTTGATCTAGGACATATCCTATCCAACTATAAATTTATCTCCCCCTCGAATGCAACATGGTTTTGGCCAAGGTGAAAAGTTACTAATATTTTTTGCTTTACTTTCCTTAATGAATCAGGCCCATTGTATTTAGAAGCAACACATTCTAAGACCAGGTGTTCTTGAATCTCTATTTTTTACAATATAGAATCCTCCTTATACCTCTAATCACTATTCTGTGACGGTTGGGAGTTTGAAGCACTTAAAATGGTTTATTACTTCTAGACTGCACATTATGTCAATCCTCTCATGATGACCTACAGCCCCATGTAGCAAATAGGAGGTTGCTTCCAGATTCAGAAAATGTGGGGGAAGTTGATTTGTGGTCTAAGCTCACAGTTTAGTAGAACTGAATCATCAACATCTATTTTTATTGCGCCAAAAAATTCCATTGCGCTTTACAATTGGGGACAAACACAGTAATAAACAATACTGGGTAATACAAACAAAGAAGGCGGCCCTGCACGTAAGCTTACAATCTATGGGATTCATCAAAATCGATTACATGTAAGCTCTGTTCAGTATTCTCTATCGAGAACTGGTTGGTTGTGGTCACCCTGTGCTGTGAGCTGTTGAAACAGATCAATCCCGTCTTCATATAATGAGGAATTCGCAAGGGAAGGACCCCACCTCCTATGTTCCAGGTGGGATGAAGATTTAGTTATGAGGGGATTGTGCAAAGTGGAATACCTCTTCTAAAGTCCTTATTTGTATGTCTCCACCCCCTATTTTACATTTACGCAACATGTATTGTTTTTAATTGAGGCATTTAAAAAAAGCTTAATAAAAAAATGTTTGAAATTGCAAGTAACGTGAAGACCTCTTCTCCCCAATTCCAATCATGAGCTTAGCTGGCCGTAGCCATGGAACGCTGCTTGCTGGTGCTGGATCTTGATGTTCAGGACACTGTGGTACAGGTGCCTGAGTCCATAGATGTAGAAGTTAGGCAGTTATACAGTATGGACTACTACTCGAAAAAAATCAAAATCTGAGTAGTGGAATAAAATAATGTTTATGATTTATGAATGCTGATGCATCAAATATTAAGTATGGATTAAGAAGAATGGTATAAGTAATCGCATAGATAAATGGGGGATAAAATAATAGTATATTCCCGAGAGACTCTGAGGACACCTCATTAGGTGGAGGACCCTGTGTCTGTAGCATATACACATACTCTCCCACAATAGCCAAACCCATTACTACACCTGGAGCACCAATCAGGAGCTGCCTCAAGGGTCATGTGTCAGTGCAGAACGATAATGAGAAAGTAGGGACTTAACCGTCCCAAAGGAGATTTTACATTGTAAAGAGAAAATACAAAACTAGAGTGCTTTAGTATTGTTTTATTTAGTGATGTGTTGATGTAACTGCATTTATCATCATTTATTTTGTTTTATTTCAATATATTTGTAATAAAGTATTTGTGATTTATTTTCAATGATTTTTTTTTTACCCCACCCCAACAGAGACCAACATGTGAAGCGTCCTGCAGACATGCCTTCCGCACTGCTTATGCACCTCTATTTTGTCTTAATACACACATTGTTACAGGGAAGCACTTGGGTCAAAATATTTGCACGATTGTAAAATTTTCCATCCTGGCAAAATTAGGGGGGGGGGGGGGGGGTGGTGACCACTAACAACCCATGCTGCCACTAGTACATCTCAGTGCCACCTTTGATAGCTACCAGGTATGTACTAACCTACTACATATATGGGCAAAGACAAGAAAAGCTCCTCATGAAAGGACACAGGTAAAGTAGGGGAAACCCCTCAAGGTTCAGACATAAGGAGTTTTATTAAGATTTCAAGTGCTTCCAATATGAGCAATAACAATCCACCTTCCTCAACAACCCACTCCTCTACCTCTGAAACACCACCTTTAGCTGAAGATCAAACATGCAGTCCAGTCCCTCAGGACAACCATGGTATTGGCACGGTCCTACAGCTCCTCCCTAAATATAGCCAAAAGGGACACAGCCCATTGACAGAGAAACATTAGCTGCTACGTATAGAACATTAGTTTTCCAACTCTCTCGGATGACAAAAATATAATGGACCAACCCTCTGATGTGCCAGCTGTTCATTGCTATCTTGGACAAAACACACTTCTCAGACCAGGCATTGGAAGCACATCTTACTGTTATACACAAAGGGAAGGACCCATGCCAACATTCCAGCCACAGGCCTATACGATTACTTAATGTGCATGTAAAGAAATGTATTGCAAGATTTGAAAACTAGCGAAATAGATCTCTTGAGTCGTTTCTTGTGAAAAGCACAAGGCTTAAATCTTGTACAGCAAACCCTTCTGTCATTGCCTCCAGTTGTCCACTCAACACTGGTGATCAAACTTACTCCCTGCCTTCTCCTTATAATCCAGGTAATTGCAGACAATCCAGGTTAATTACAATTGGCAAGATCTCCAACAGAAGCAGATTACCTCCAGAGACAATTCTCTTTCCCATGACCTTAATGGTTCCACACATTCCTGAAACATGAAAGCACCGGTTTTCGTTATTCATGGCAGTCACAGGAATTGACCCAGGACAGGAACATAAAATTGGTAGAGTTGCCTATTGGTACAGACATCAGTGAAAGGGGTTGGGTACAATTGAACTATCATTATAAATCTGACATCGGTAATGCCTACGAAAAAACCCAGAAAGAATGAAAAAGCGACTTGCAAATAATCAGACTTGCCTTCAAGACGACGCTGGACATCACCGAACAAAGCAGCATAATGTCAGCAAGCCATTCCGATTGGAGAACTCACCGGCAATACACACTGATGTGTGATCGCGATGTCTGTCACTAAAAATTTAAAGCGGCAATGTGGGTACCCCTAAGGTTAAGTGTTTAAACACAAGTCGCTTTTTTATTCTTCCGGGTTTTTTTTGTAGGCATTAGCGATGTCGGAATGGTGGTAATCGTTTTTCCGATTACCACCATTCCGACATCGAGTGAAAGAGGCAGGTGACACAAACTTGCTGTGGAAAAAACCATCAAACTGGGGATTCTTCTCAAAAACAACCATATTTTATTGAGCTACAAACCTGGACATGAAATCTAGCTTTTTTTTCCTTCTAAAAATAGGTTAGATTCCAGTGGGTGAAGGACCTGTCCTTTCTGAAGATGAACTATAGCCTGCTGTAACAGTATGTGCATGGTACTAGTGGGATAAAAGACTATGTTGAGTCCATATAATTTAGCCTGCTGGTCTATCGACAGTATTAGAAAATACATTTGTTGTATATACTCATTCCTGCATTCAATAGTGTGATACTTCAGTTGAAGTAGGGACACTAAAGAGGAACCCACATCATTTACCCTTTGCAGAGTGTTACAGAAGCTGATCAGCAAAGGGCCAAACTAAAAGTAAATACTAATATCCTACTCTAAGTGATGGAAGAGTGAGGGGATCCAATTTATCTCATCTAACCAATGACTTGGATCCTCCACTCACATATCTGACCAGCAGAAACCTGTGGATGCTCCTGAGCCCTCACAGGAGGAGAGGGCTCTATCTGATTGCACAGAAACAGACTCCTCCCCCGAGGAGACTAATTATTGAGGTAAGACATCATTTAAAAGAAAGCCTACTGCTATAAAGTGTTTCACAACCATTAAACAAGAGAAGAAATTGTGGCAGTGCCTGTGGGGCACAATCTCAGCAATCTGTATGATTATATGTGCTTAGGGTTAAAGTTAAACAACAATCGTGTTATTTATTTTCTCCATAACGTTTAGATTAGGCAACAGGCTGATATAATATCAGGTTAAAGAAGGGAACCTGCTGAGGTTGAACTAGATCTTCAAATGACCCTAACACAATGTACTGATATGGTCCTTGCCAGATGACATACCTAGTTGCTTTAATAAACTAGGTATGATGCATACATACAGTTACACCTAGATCAATCCTTGAGTAAAGGCAGGTGCTCAAGCCGCTCACTGAAGAACTTTGTCACCAAGGAATTACTTAAAGATTATGTGACAGGATTGTCTTCCTATGCCATGTCATATTGCTGAGGACCGGCTGGGCCTACCTTGCCCCATCCCCTTTCTTTATCCCAAATGTACCCCCTCTAACCGCAATATTGGGTGCTGTGCTGCCAGCACCAGGATTCTTTAACCTCAACTGGAACTGCTTGCTCTGGGGAAAAGTTTGCTGCTAGAGCACCCTATTGCTGGGCACTTTGGATGGTATCCCTGACCTCCTACTTCAGATCAGGGTTGCTGTGGATGGTTCCCCCTGGCCTCTCACAATGGCCAGAGTTGCAGGGTAGCGGGCAGACCATTGTTACTAGATGCTGGGACACAAACCTTAGAACAGCCAGATAACGGATAAAGATTTTTTAGAATTGGGACTCCAGAGACCACAACCCCCCATTCCCATTCTAGAAACAGGGTTCAAAAACACTCCATCAATCCTAAAGAGAAAATTAAGACCAGACGAACTCAAGGAAAAAACAGGGTGGTAAAAGATGTAGAAGAACCAAAATAAGTAAATAAGTACAAAAGGGATTTTCAATCTGAGCAATACATCAAATAGTGTCCCACAAATACAACAGGAGCACAAGAGGAGATCTTAAAGAAACAGGCACCCTAAGATACCGGTCATATATTGTCTTCCAAAGATGCATAAAAAATTAGAGACCACCCCCCTGGAAGACCAATCGTCTCTGACATAGGCTCCCTGACTTCTAACGTATCGGAGTATGTTGACTATTTACTACAACCCATTGTTATGAAGTAAAGAAGTTACCTTAAAGATACTTCGGATGTACTGAGAGTTCTAAAAAACCTGGTTTGGGACATAAATGTTACACTTCTTACATGTGATGTTACATTACTTTACACAGTTATAGACAACAAAGCTGGTTGAACACATGTTCAACATATACTTACCACCGATTCTAACATTCATAAAGCACAAATAAGACTTCATTTTAGAAGCTATCAAATTTATGCTTGAGCAGTTCAATGGACAATATTATAAACAGATCTGTGGGATGGCAATGGGCAGCAAATTCGCACCAAGTTATGCAAATTTATGTATGACATACTGAGAGGAGATACATATATGGCACAACCACCCCTTCGCCAATGACATCTTGATATGGCACAGATAGATGAAGTGCTATGTATCTGGAGGGGCTCCCAGGATGACCCGTCTTCATTGCCTATAACAACAACAATAACCTCAATTTAGTCTTCACAGCCCACGCTAGCCAATAAAAGGTTGAATTTTTCCATCTTGAAATATACACAGAAGGGGATATTCTAAAAACAAGAACATTCATGAAGAAGGTAGACTGTAATACCTATATACCAGCATCTAGCATTCACCATAACACCGGGCTGAGGAAAATTCCCAAAGGTCAAGTTAGGATAATAAGTAGAAACTGTACTGACCAAGACATTCAAAAACCAAGCAATATCCTTAAACAGACAGGTTCTTAGAAACTTTGACACAGAATTAGTTAACAACGCCTACCAGGATACACTTGACCTCGAGAGAGAGAGACATTACTCGTGCCAGGTAAAAAGGGAAGGGGAAAAAACAGATATCAGTCCAATCTTACCTTATCACACAATTTAACAACAACTATTCAAAAGAACTGGAGATCACTTAAAGACAATTGGTCCATCCTTTTAAAGGATGATAAACTATCTGAAATGCTTCCTAAAGAAAAAAATTATATTGTTTACAAGAGCGCTAACAATCTCAGAAATAAACTTGTTCCCAGCTTTCTCCCACCAGTTACCAAAACAGCACCTGATACATGGCTAACAAAAAGAAAACGGGTTTCTACAATTGCAACCATTGTCACGCATGTACAACCAAAGCAAGACCAAACCGGTCATTACATTTAATTCACACACTACAGGAAAAGAATTTATGATTAAGGATAGAATCTCCTGTGACACATTGGGGTAATTTACCTGCTTGAATGTCCTTGCGGATTTCAGTATGTAAGACGCACCATTAGAAGTCTATATACCATAATTGCAGAACATCTTTGAAATATTAGTATACAATATGACACTCGTAGCAACTCATCATTTTGCCAGGTACCATAACCACGTCCCCACTCTGTTAAATTCATAGACATCAAGAAGGTTCGGAAAACACTGGAGAGGAGGCGACTATATTAAAACCATATCCAGGGAGGAAGCCTGATGGATATACGATCTGGGCACTCTCTCCCCCCAGGTTTTAAACCTAGATTATGATCTACGCACCTTTCTGGATAACGAAAAATGTATTTACACAGCAATAAAAATCCTGGTTTTAAATTACATTTACTTGTTTTACCTACCTTAATACCACGATGTTTCTTATATAAAGATAAATTTTTTCGTTTACCTATTACTGCAACTATTTATCTTCGTTGTCACAGATGCTGTACTGGTTATTCCATTACTGTGTTATGGATGAGACCCAATAGACTGTGTATTGATTACTTTATTTCATGATACATTTGTCATCACTGCGAGATATGTATTACACTCATTAATTTACTGAGATAACATGTTTCTCCTGTATAAGAGGATTTTCACACAAATTTACTGCACAGTCAAGCACTCACCTTTATTGTATAATTACCTCCAAGTTAACTGATCACCGTTGAATGAGCTAATTAGTGGGCTTGTCAGACACTTTATATTAACATCGAAATCATCTGCTACATTCTATCCCTGCCCGTCAATGTTTCCGGGTGAAACGCGTCGCTAATTGCACCTTTATACCTCCATCTACCTCCTCATACTGTGGGCACAAAGGACAGCTGTACAAGCTGACTGCTGCATTGGAAGAAACCTAAAGATTAACAGCTACAATATCTTAAATTTGAGGCCAATTACGGCAAATATGGGGTATGCGCAGACTCCCGCTAACTGTCAACAGGCTTGAATATACACCACCCCCGGCTACAATAGTGGAGGTAAAGGACGTTTTGGAGGGAGATACTCCTGGACAACTCAACTGTAAGTACTTACTATCTTATAAACTGGAGAACAATTAGCACTTTTTAGTAACAATTTTCATTAATTTAATTGACTGAATTGCATTATCACTTATTTGTGAATTACCTACGACTTTAGTGTTTTATATCTTTATACAAAAGAATATGCTGGATCTTTAAATTGTTTGTTATTTCCACATACAGCCTACTCTGCCTGCATATAATTGCTAAATAAATCAACAATCACTTGGATTGTTGGATCATATTGACACTTAGCACATCTATTCCTTCTTTCTATAGTTTGTGTACAATATATATATAATTTTTCTCATATACATTTACTTATGTGATAATTCTGTCCAGAACAACGAACGTACTAGATATAATTTAATATCTCTGCAAAATAAATACACAATTCTCTATTTACACTACATCTACTATTCCCTTATATGTTCATATGGATCACGTATTAGATTGGTCTAATCTGTAGGTCACATGAATCACAGCAGGTGAATAGGCATCAAACCAGGATCTTGAAGCAGCAATGTTCATTGCTCATAGAAGGGTCTTTTGCAAGGACCGTTACACACTAAATGTACTAGTGATCATCCAGAAGAACAGATGATATGTATCCGTTGAAATACAAAAGACACCTCTTTTTATACAGTTTATACACACTTGTTGGCAGGGGGTAAACTAGCTGGCACCACAAAGTCCGAGATATCACATTCAATAATTATTTTTCGGCGGTGGGTGCTAATTACTAACCGATGCTACAGCGTCCATACATTAAATATATACATTTATATTAAGAAGCATTTCCTTTAATACATTTTTACATCCCCATAGTACTGGGGTTTGAGCCATTCAGCGCTGCAGCATCAGGTATTAACACATCTGATGATGCAGCAGCCATATTGACCATGCGGGAGGTGAGGGGGACCAAGCCACAGATGGGGCTTCCCTTTGTCCTCATTGCATATAAAGATGGTAGCTCAGCTATCCTGAGAGACCCTATGGACAATGATTACTTTTTCAGTACACTAGAAACTTCCTCCCCCCCCCCATGAAAATACAATTAGGTTATGGCTTCTTTGTAGAAGAGGAAAACAGACTTCCAGCCCCCATCACCTCTTCCCCACATTTTGTAGAAATATATTTCCCATATGCATTTAATAGATCTGAACATGCCTGTGATATTTGTATTTGCAGTGCAATATACAGAGTAGGATATGAAGATAGCGGTTTCCAAATTGCTAGCCAAAGATAACTCTGGCAGAACCGAGACAGAGTCTACAGGTCCCCCGTAAGGTGGTTTGGACTTCAATGCTTATGTAACCTAACACCCTGGCTATGGAAAATGCAAATAGGCTCAGCTAATTCAAAACAGGCGGGTATGGTAATGTCAGAGTTCAGCTGACAGCGAGTATAAAGAACAGAATGTGCAGCAAACTCATTGCTTTAAGCAGAGCAGAGACAACACTGAGGAAGCCAGGAAGAAAGAGTAGCCCAGCAACTGAGAGCCAGATAGCATGTTCCCACTCCTTTACGAGTAGACAACAAACACCCAACAAAGGGTTTGTCAGGATACTTCTTATGAAACAGTTTGAGAATGCGCGTTGATGAAGAACTGGAAGACGACCATGTACACAAAAAAATCCAGGATTTGGTTCTGGATAATTACACAATTATCTTCCGAATATGATAGGACCATGAGAGTGTTTTTGTGTTCAGCTGTATGTAAACATGTGTTATTTGTTTTTGATTAACCTCTCGAGATTTTGTAGTGCTTTTCATTGAAAAAAAAGATGTTCCTAATAAAAAAAAAAAAAAATCCAGGATTTGGGTACCCTTGTATTCTTCTTGTTGTTCAGTAATGGAGGAGAACTGAAAGAAGAAAATCGATTGAGGATTAAAGAGTTTTAGCAGAGAAATATGGAATACATTTGGGATGCGTAAGGAGGCAGCCTGAACGCCACTGGCTTAGCCACTTGTAGAATTTTAAATGAGCCAATGAAATGAGGAACAAATTTCTGAACCCGGAGGCGAAGATTCCAAATCAAAAGTCATACTTTTCCTTGGGGACTACACATCTCTTCTTATCCGCCGAGGTCCTGTAGCAAAGGGAAGCTTTATTTATCTTAGCTGAAGATGACTGATTTATCACGATCTTGATTTATTATCTTGGTCTGTCCATTGGATATGCTGTTGATAAGCGGAGTTTAGCCCCGATATTCCTGCAGATCGTCCGCCAAATTTTAGATAGAAAGTCTCTCAATTGGAGACAAAATCAAAAAGGAAGGCTGTGCAATCAAAGGAAGGGGTCAACAAAGGTGTCGAAGAAAGACCTTTGAGAGGGATGAAATAAGCAAACAGGAATATCTGTAATAAAGTCTATAGAAACATAGTTTCAGGGTTTATCCGGGATGGACGGTAGAAGTAGAGTCTTGGGAGAGACCATATGCTGGGCACAGATGGAACAGGCTGAAATAAAAATATTTTACCATAATTCAGGGAAATTAACTCCTGGGTCTTAATACCGAAATCACCGGCAAATCGCGAGGCCTAGGTCCAGAATAAAAACTTGGGGCAGAGACTAGGTGAGATAAATTTTACTATGAGGAGTATCAGTAGAACCGGAGAGCTACACATCTGCTTTACCGTTTTTGGAACTGGGTCAGTAAGTGAATATCATATTAAATAGTGAGACTATTGACCATCTCGCTTGTCTGGGATTTAACTGTTGAGTAGACTGTAAAGAGAGAAGGTTTTCTTGATCCATATAGATATGTACTGGGAAAATAGCACCTTCAAGCAAATGTCTCCACTTTTTCAGAGCCAGTAAAAATTTATGGTAGAAAAATCCACAGGGATGGAGCTTCCCAATCGAGCTGATAAAAAAAACACCCAGATGCAGATAGATAAAACATCAACCTCAAGGAAGAAAGGTATTGTGCTGTCAGAAGGAAATGTTTGGGATTAGCAGACTTCCAAGTTAAGCCATTGATAGGAGCAATCAACAACGAATAGTCCTTAATGAATTGGTGGTAATTGTTGGTGAACCCCAAAAAGCACTGAGTTGAGACCTGTTGGTTAAGGCCAATCTCTGATGGCATTGAACGTATCTGGATCCATTTGAAGACCGGAGTCAGAAATAATATATCCAAAAGGAAAGAGAGACGGTCTTGTTCAATGAGACACTTCTGAGATGAGTTAGGACTTCCTTGACATGTCTTCTATTGAGTCTTAATATCCCGATGAGAAAAGAGCAGAATGTCACCCAGTTATGCCATTGCAAAGAAATAAAATATGTCACAAAAAATCTCAGTGACAAAGCTCTGAAAACCAGTGTAAGCATTACACAATCCAAATGGCATCACTAGATATTCATAAAGCCCATTCCTGGTGTTAAACGCTGTCTTCCATTAATTACCTTGTCAGATTAATACAAGGTTGTAGGCTCCCCGAAGATCAAATTTGGAAAAGACAGTCACACCTTTCATGCGGTAAAAAAAGCTCAGAAATTAAAAGGTATGGGAAACTTGTTCTTAACCTCAATGGCATTCAAACACTGGTACATAAGGCATTGATGGTAACAAATGGGGCGCAGGGATAAAACCTGGGCGGTGTGATAGTTGAGAACTGGCGAACGATGGCACAGCCAAGGAAGGCCCAGAACAGGATTAAGTCTTGGGAATAACATTCTTCCTGAGAATAGTACACTCAGCACTTTTGTCACCATTGATAGCATGAGAGAAATAGGTCAATGAGGATCCTAGGTAGGAATTGCCCAGCTTGGAAATCACGGAATAAGTGATGAAGTTCCCGACTGCTGGAATTTAGGAACTCGGGCAACTGAACAGATTCTCTAGGAGTGTTGTGGGTAACTAAGGTGGTGAAGCTCTGGCTGAAACTGCGAGGGAAAATAGCGAGATACTGTGATTATGGGTTGTACCACCTAGGCTTTTGTGTTAACAGATCTCTTGGGGCAAGCTCTAATCAAGTATTCCAGTGCGGCAGAGTAAAAACACAAGTTGATATTGAACCTATCCTGCTTCTCTGGAGACAACCAGTATTGGCCGAGCTGCATGGGTTCCTCAAGAGGAAATACCAATGTTTGGAAACGAGGTTCCAGCCTAATTATGGAAAGGTGAAACTGCTCCTTTTCTTGAGCTTAGTCTCTGAAACAAATATTCACTTTGTTGCACAGGGTGATAAGTCAAAGAGAGATCGAAGATCGAGAGAAGCCAAGATCATTGATACTATTGGAAGGTTCCTGCCAGAAAGAAGCAACCAAGGCTTCACTGAAGCTCTGAAGTGAAAGTCTATAATTGGACTATGCATTGACCAATGGTTTTGTAGCCTTATATGCTAAAAAGCAACAGATTATACCCAGAGATCGCCAATGATTTTCCGAAAACAATGTCTAGCACTTGTGTAGAAGACGCGAGGCCTAGGCTAAGGTTTGACCGGTGTAATGAAATTACAAGTTACACTTTCTACTTTTCTGAGAAGTTACCAGACAGTAACTCAAAATGGATAAAGCAATGGCATGAGAAGCCCCTACAAGCACTGGAATCCCCTTCATACTTGGGAGGGCTAGGAATACGGAGCTGCGAAGGTGTAGAAACAACCGCAGGTTTCTCTGGTGAAATGGAGGGAGAATTTCCACCTAAAGTATACTAAAGTACATTAGGTCGGTGAGAACAAACATGGAGACAATTAATCAATTGATCCTAGTTCGCCTCTTGCTTCTCAGTGCGTCCCACTCAGATGCTGTAGTAAATCTTAAGGAGAACTAGAGGAATACATTGCCAAAGTATATGGTCCCAGAGTAGGATTTGGAGATCGCGGATTCCTAATTACCAGCCAAAGTGGCAGAAGAGGTGTGGAGTCTAATAGACCCCCAGTATTCATTCAGGACCCCCAAAAAAAAAAAAAAAATTGTATCAGATTTCAATCTTTAAGGCACACAATAAGAATTCAGTCTTTAAGGATTCTTAATATTTTATGACTAAAAGAACTTTTAGTTTCTTATCTTCACACAATAATTGTAATTAAGCATGTATGCTGTTAGTTCAGTGGTTTTCATCTAGTGTGTTGAACAGTTCTTGCACATATTGAGGTTCATTAGTTCACATCTGAATATGCTTGTAAAGCAACTCATGCAAATATATATTAGTGAGTTGATATTCAAATGCTGATCATCAGATATTCTTTAGAAATCCACATATACATGAGGGGATGGATCAAACATTCAATACGTAGCATCCTTTTTCATCAGCAATAATAAAACCTGTGGATCCAGACGATTCCTGAGTAACCAGGGTAAGAAATTTGGAGATGGCACTGTAGTGCCAATTCAAGGAGCAAAGGGAAAACAATAAACCATGTCTGGTACACAATGAAGCACAAGCCACTGAAAGCACAGGAAAATGCTGGGGCTCGGAGACCTAATGTAACCTAACACTCCGGCAGAGAGTGGGCAGCGACAAAGAAACCGGACTGCAGGTATAGTATGTAAGCTTTAGAAAATGTTTAAACACAAAAGGGAATCCAGTGGCATACAATGGGTCACGATACTATCATCATCTATTAGCGCCAGCTTCCCAACAGTCCTGACCCAAAGTAACCAGCAAAGAGATTCTGCAGCAGCTACACAATAACCAGAAGCAAAAGCAGTTCCAGATGCTAGTGAGGAAGTCTGGTGATGGCAGCGATAACCTCCAACAAGAGACACCACATTGGTGGACAGTTGACATTTATAATAGGTGATTTGCTGGTTTTTCTAAGTTGCACCAGTCGGCGTGGTTAGTGGCAACAAGTTACTGACATGTAGCTAAATAAAAGCTGTTAAAGAAACAAAAAGGTTGGTAGATTATTGTGGATTATTTACCCAATAAAACCTCCTCTCTCACTCGATTTCTAAGATGAAATCACAAAGGAGTTCTAACAATCTGGTACGGATACATTTTGTGCCCTACTGGATACAATAATCTAGCAGTGCAGTATCAATCGGAACCAGAATTTCAGATTAGCCAATCAGAGGCAGTTTGGGAACCAACATTTATGTTACTGCTATTGGATGTCTAAATGTATAAAGCACTCTTGAGATGATGCTCAAAATAATTCATAGGTTGTAGTCGATACCAAGAAAAATCCACATTTGGTCGAATACTTCCTGAGCCAACTACAGAACAGTTGATGACTCCATGTACATCTTCTGGAACTGCCCATTAATTAAGCAGTTACGGGCAGATATATTTGCCCTGATTGTCAAGTGACAGGCTCGACCCTGAAGCCTACACAAGTGGAGCTTCATCATTTTCTCACAAACTTCCCCTCAAATAACAAGTAGGCTTTGAGGCCACATTATCATTGCAACTTGAGCAGAGATTCTAATCTTCCTCCTCTACTGTCAGAAACAAAGATATTCCACAGCAGCATCTTCTCCCATTTTCAAGAAATGGAATGTATAGATACAGTATAGCTCTGAAAAAGTTAAACTCTTTTGAATAGCCTAAACTTGATAAGTTAGGCTATTCAACTTTTAGAATGAAGAGCCAACATAGCATACCATATATCCCACTATTATAATATTTTATTACCATTTATTTATATATTATTATTATCGTTTATTTGTGAGGCGCCACAAGGTTTCCGCAGCGCCGTACACAGTACGAACAGTAGACTATACAGTGTAAAACAGTACAGAACAATAAACGCAAAGTACCAGTTCTCCAGAAACTCCAGGCAGGCAAATACAGTAGAGACGGAGCGGAAGAACAGGTATGGAGACAGAAAGGAAGGGGGGGCCCTGCTCATACAAGCTTACATCCTAAGGGAGGGTAAACAAATCAGGCACAGAAGGGAGCCAGTGAAGCAAAGGGGGGAGAAAAAAGGGGCTAGGGGAGAAACAGAGGAGATGAGAGGCTAAGTGGATGGTTGGTAGGCCTTGAGGAACAGGTGAGTTTTAAGTGCCCGCTTAAAGGAGCACAGATTGGGTGAGAGACGGATGGAGCGAGGGAGGTCGTTCCAGTGAAGGGGGCAGCGCGGGAGAAGTCTTGGATTCTGGAGTGGGAAGAGGTGATCAGAGTGGAGGAGAGGCGGCGATCATTGGCCGAGCACAGGGAGCGCCACTAACTCCGCGGCGCTGTACAGAGAACTCACTCACATCAGTCCCTGCCCCATTGGGGCTTACAGTCTAAATTCCCTAACACACACACAGACAGACAGACAGACAGACACAGACTAGGGTCAATTTGTTAGCAGCCAATTAACCTACCAGTACGTTTTTGGAGTGTGAGAGGACACCCACACAAACACGGGAGAACATACAATCTCCTCACAGTTAAGGCCATGGTCAGGAATTGAACTCATGACCCCAGTGCTGTAAGGCAGAAGTGCTAACCACTTAGCCACCGTACTAGCTATATCAATGGGCATTGTATATTTATGCAAGTTAAATGTTCTACATGTAATATCTATCCTGTTCAATGTCTTTTTTCATACATATCTTATATGTACCCCTTTATATTTTACAAAAAAAAAGTTAAATCAGAGAGAAAAAAAAAAGAATAGGTGAAATAACCAGTTTGATTACACGTGTAACAATAATTTTAAAAAAAAATATCTTACAATAAAGATATATGCATTTATTTGCCTATACTTAAAAGTAAGCATCATACGTACATGACATACTTACCTAGCAGAAACAGGCTACACAAACCATCATTACAGAAAGAGATAGTATAACCATGTAACTACAGTGCAAACGGGAACAGAAATGATAAACCTTAAAGTTACTCCTGCAGAAAAACACGAAAATAGTTCCTGTTATGAAATTAGAAGGTCTGCATCTAATTTTCCAGTGTCCTCTAACATTAAACACATAATTGTTATCCTGTATTACTTTGCTTGTCTAGATTACTAATCTGAAAAAAATGATAAATGCTACTTCCGTGAGTGAACAGTCTGGTGTAAAATTAAGCCACATTCTTTATCAAACATTTCCCATATTAGGGTACAAATGTCTTCTCACCTAATTGGATTCTCAGACATCTAAGAAAAGTTGATTTCTGCAATAAGTTATTGGATGGCCTCAAAGATTTGAAGATTTCACATAGCTATTCCAATGCTCTGTACATTTACGTGGTTTAAACCATATATTTAGTTCCTCTTAAGTGAATTTTCTTATGTTTATTAAATGATGACTTATCACTATAACATTTCCCACATTCAGGGCAAGCATATGGTTTCTCTCCCGTGTGAATTCGCTGATGTATAACAAGTGCTGACTTGTCAATAAAACATTTCCCACATTCAGTGCACAGATAAGGTTTGTCTCCTGTGTGAGTTCTCTTATGTTTAGCAAGGGCTGAGTTGCCACTGTAACATTTCCCGCATTCAAAACACTTAAATTGTTGTTCACCTGTGTGGATTTTTCTATGTCGGTACAATGTCCTCTCATCGCGAAAATATTTTCCACATTCAGTACACACATGTTGAATCAAACTTGTATGAATTTTCTCATGTTTAGCAAGCAATGACTTCTGGCTATAACATTTTCCACATTCAAGGCAAATATATGGTTTCTCTGCCAATTGAATGCTCTGATGTCTGATAAGTGTTGTCTTATATCCTGTGTGAGCTCTCTGATGTTTAAGAAGGGATGATTTATCACTGTAAGATTGCCCACATTCAGAGCAAAAATATGGCTTTTCTCCTGTGTGAATTCTCTGATGTATAACAAGTGTTGACTTACTACTAAAATATTTTCCACACTCAGAGCACCGAAATAGCTTTTTGCCTGTATGACGCCTTTGGTGCCTGGCTAATATTCCTTTTTCTGCAAAGCGTTTTCCACAATCAGTACATGCAAAGGCTTTCTCAGTTGTATGAATTATTCCATGTCGAACTAACTTCCCTTTCTCAGCAAAACATTTCCCACATTCAGGGCATTCAAACGGTTTCTCTCCTGTGTGAATTCTCTGATGTACAATCAGTCGTGTTTTAAATGGAAAAAATTTCCCACATTCGGAGCATTCAAATGGTTGTTCTCCTGTGTGACTTCTCCGATGTACAAGAAGTTGGGCAGTGTTCAGAAAATTAACTCCACATTTGTGACAATGAAATGGTTTCTCCGCCGTGTGTGTTCTTTGGTGCCTGACTAAACTACTTTTTTCAGGAAACCGTTTATTACATTCAGAACATTCAAATGGTTTCTCTCCCGTATGACGTCTTTGATGTATAATAAGTTGGGCATTCCACATAAAGCGTTTCCCACACTCTGAGCACTGAAATATTCTTTCTTTACTATGAAATCTCTGATGTTTAGTGAGCTTTGAGATATTACTATATAATTTCCCACATTCACAACATGTATATGGACTCTCATCCTTTGGACTTCTCATAAATATAGCACCGGTGGAGCCTTGACAATTTTCAGAAGAAATATTATTGTCCAACATTTTCTCCATAGCTGAAGATTTAGAAACATTCAATGTAGCTTCTTTATTTTTTTCATAGACAATACTTTTGGTGTTTGGTGTATGGTAAAGCTTCACATTAGGTTCATTCAATGTATTGTTTTTGGTTATTAACAAGTCGTTCAATCCTGTGTTATCATTAATCTCTTTTCTTTGATCCTCTGGATGAGATTGTGTTGATGAGGGTGTATATATGTCAAAATCTTTGAGAGCATGTCCTTCACATGAGACCGATTCCTCCCTAATGTGGGTAGATGTACATGGGTTATGATCTGTGGGTGTATAAATATCAGTGTCTGCGAGATTTCCTCCATCACATGAGACTAATTTCTCATGAATATGGGTAGATGTACATTGTTTATGATCTGCGAGTGTATAGATATCAGTGTCTGCGAGGTTTCCTCCCTTACAAGAGACTGATTCCTCCTTAATGAGAACAGATGAAGACTGTGTATCATCTGTGACTGTAGAAATGCCAGTGACTGGGAGATTTCCTTCTTCAAAAGACGTTGGCTCCTTGGTCACACTTTCCACAGACTCTCTCTGCATTTCATTGGGTTTATACGTATTCAAATACTTATGGTTGTTTATAGAGTCCAATGAACTGATAATGGAGGTCAAATCGTGTCCGTGTATTTTTGCCCTTATAAAGATCTGCAGAAAACAAACAGTTATTTACTAGACTGTTATTGTTTCATTAAATAAAGTTTCAGTACATTTTTAAGAATAAGCCAATTGGAAAATAGCTGTTAAAGTAATATATCAAATACAGAAGTAGGTAATTACCAAAGAACATGTAAACTCATGCAGACAAATAAAACAATAAAAATATGTATACAAAGCAGGAAATCTGAAGGCAAAATATAAATTAAATAAAAACACAATGCAACTTTTCTGGTCTACTGAATTATTTCATACAGGGCAGAATGTTGTAAGATATTAAGATAGTCAAATTAAAGTTGACCCTATAGCACGGATATATTCAGTGTAACCTGAATTTAACTGAAGTATGTGAAAGCTTCGCTGCAAGATGCAGATTATTTTGAACAGTGCTGATAAAACAGGCGACCGGTTCCCCGCTTACATTAAAATACATACTAAAATGAAATAAGGTCTTACATTTGCCTAATAACTTGCAAAAAATTAAGTATGTTTTGTATTCTTATATTTGGAAGCGGATTACATTCTGTGGTGGTATAAAATAATATTGCTTGTGCTGTGTTTGTGTGGAACTTGTCGCTAACAAAGAAGTTACGTGTCATGTACATCATGTGTCATACTTTTTAAGGTAGCTGAATTAGATAAGGTTCAATTATACTTTAGAATAAAAGAAGTTCCTAGTTTAAGGAACAGCTTTGGAAGTGATTCCATGACTTGCTCTTCCTGTGTGTATAATATATATATATTATATATATATATATATATATATATATATATATATAGACACACAGGACTACACACTGTTAGGTCTCCTGGAATTTAAAGGGACACTAACCTCAAAGAAATATGTACGTATTTGTGCCTAGCATAAGGGAATGTATATGCTAGACAAAGTTTTAGGTTATCTATGACAAAACTATACAGAAGTAATGCCCCATACAAGTGTCCCATTGCAACCGTTTCTTTTTTTTAGTTTGCAATTTTCACCCATTAAGGCCATCACTATGTTCCTTTTCTCTGCCTGTATCTTCTATAAATTTCACATTCTGCTCCTATATTTCATCTTCTCCTCCGTCATATTTACTGATCCTTCAGCTCTCTTTTCTTTTAGTCACCTATCTACAGCTACTTTCCTCTGGTACCCTTGTGTACATCCTTCAACCCACCATTCTAAAGTCGTATTTTAATCATATCCTCACAACAAATACCCTTTACCTTCACCCCAACCTCATCCTGTTCCTCGCTCTATACCAACATCTTTAAGACTTATCACTACCTTCCCATCTGCTTCAGCTGATGTTCGGCCCATTATCCGAGATCTGGCTACGGCACTAAGCCATTATCAGTCTAATATTTCCCTAGCCGCTACGGAGGGGGGAAATATGTCTAGAAAGGATCTCGCTGGCTCAACAACAGGCCTATTGTGTGTCATGATAACCCAACCCATACCTGGATCTCATAACATCCCATAGTGTTACTAATGTCCCATTCCCAGCAGTCACCTCTCCAGTCAGCAGCTGAATGATCTTGTTGGTGAGTTCTAGAATCCTCTGGTCATTGTTTCTCTCATGTATCAGTGAGTGAGGTGGAGGCACCGTGATGGGGCTCTGGGTCCCGCTCAATCCTCCTGACACACGGGGACGGCTGCTGGGTGTCTCATGCTCACCAGATGTCTTCTTCACTACTGTGTAGTCCTGTGCATTGAGAAACTAATAAATATCACTACGTACATTTCCACAATCCCTCACCTCTCCAGTCAGGTCCCTTTTTCAATAACAGAGATAACAGTGATGTCAGTGTTATATTCCCAGAATCCCTCACCTCTCTAGTCAGCAGGTAGATGATCTCCAGGGTGAGGTTTAATAACCTTTCAGCCATCTCGTTCCTGTCCTTGTCCATCCTCAGTGGATCAGTCAGGGAGTGGTCTCTGACTCTTGTGGAGCAGACAGATGATAAGGATATATCAGCATATGTAAACAAAGTCACTTTCAAATGGCTCTGCACAGGGTGGGAAGAGTTAATAGCCCATACGTGGAATTATTTCTGCAAGTTTGAGGCAGACTGACAATGTTTGGCTGAAAAAAGGCTGTAATTGGCATGCAGTTCTGAGACAACACAAGTATTCAGGTTACTTGAACACATATGTTATTGTTGTACCAAAAAGTACGGTTTCTTCTAGAGCGGGGGTCATTTCTGAGAAAGGATAGATAAAGAGCAGTGACAATTTTTTGCACTAATTAGTTGTATGTAAATGTTGAGGGTTGTAAGAAGGGACTATGGACACACACAGGTTGAACATCAACGTGGACTGTGAGAATATTGTTACAGGATTAGGCCTCATAAGACACTTCACCAGTTTGTCAGCTGGACTGATTGCTGATTGGGGTACAGTGGCCAGAGAGATATGGATCATGAGTCTGAACTGAAGTTGAGTAAACAGAGTAGATTTATTTACCGGTTATACTTTTCTAAACGAACTCATTAGCGTTCTTTCATATTGTATACTTTGCTTTTACATAAATATCCTCTAACATGTAATTGCTTTTACTTCTATTCACTGATTATATATTGCATTGCTATTCAGTGCATTAACACATCGTTATACGATTTGTTATTCTTCTCAGTAATGAATCATTCAACTATTTAGGTGCAGATTGTTTTTGACAGTCTCTGCTTTTTGAGCCATTGCACTTTCCAGAAGAGAACCCTGCAGAGGGGAGTTTTGTCACTCCTCACTGTAACAGCAGAGATCTCCTAATAGCTATTAAATACATGTAATTAGGTTTGTGTCCAATAAATAAATGGATCAGTGACAGATAAACAATTTCATCAGTGAATATGTTGTGGAAATGGTTGCAAACTGGAAAGTGGATTAATTGCAGCGTTATAAAGCAATAAACACACAGTAGAGAGATTTCCCAAGTATTATATGTGCTGAATAGCACAAAATAATGAATGTTGTGGCACTCATCAGTTCTATAAATAAAATATATATTTTTTATTGGTACCTGCAGTATAAAACCATTGTGTATAAACAGTTACGTGTTCCCTACCGACAGCTATTTTATCTGGGTAAACCCAGCTCACATGGAATCCCTGCATATCTTGGGGAAGCATTGTTTATGCAGATAAAACGGCTCACAATCAGGAGGGCTTAGGGTCAGCTGTAATGGTTTACTCAGCATGGTTTCATAGAGTAGTGTCTAATAAAAAGGATGCATTGATGGAACTGGTGTGTACCACAACTATCTTTTTTTCACATCAGTTATTACATATAGGATCACATTTAGGAGCTAAAACCACCTCTAGAAGCAGAGAACAAATTCTGTCTCAGTCATTATTACATCTCCAACAGGGTAGAAACTACAGATTTACCATTTCTATAGCAACAACATTAGATTTTATTAATCACCCGCATTCACTGCCCCTAAAATCTGCTATTAGAAACACCCGCTCCTACCAGGCTCAGCCCTCTACCAACAGTGTATATAATGTATATAGCATAGAGCACACAACACACTATGCACTTATAGTTTACAGCAGATAAAGCACACACAAGACATACAGTGGATACAGCACACAGTTTATAGTTTGCAGCAGATACATTGTGTGTACACACACAACATACTGTTTATATAATACACTATAAATAAATATATATATATATATAATGTATACACACACATACAAGACACAGTGCACATACAATGCAAACACAGCACAGTGTAATACTGTAGATACAGTGCACATAAAGCTTATAGAGATAAAGTGCACACACTAGAAATTTCAATATAACAAACAAAGAACATAGAAAGAACCAACTTCAAGACATACTGACCTAACACTTATCTCCACTCCATCACCAGCCATGATCTGCTTCCGGTCACGTGACTTCCGCCCTCCTCTGCTCTGTGCATGTGTAGGAGAATCCAAACTCTGCCCCAATCAAATATGGCCGCGGGGAGGCGGTGCTTCTGCGCAGAAAATAACACGACAGCCACAAACCTGCAGATAATGGAGCGGGGTCAATTTTTGGGGTAGCGCAACTCTTCACTCGGTTTACTTGTATTATCATATACCTAAAGTGGCAGCATATAACTCAGCTCCTTTCAATACTGTATGTGCTCTCAGTACAGGTATATACGGTGGTTCCCTGGTGTCAGTATATGCTCTGTGATCCTAGTGCCAGTATACCAATATACACTCTGCTCCCCTGGTGCCAGTATACACTGTGATCCTAGTGCCAGTATACACTCTGTGATCCTAGTGCCAGTATACACTGTGATCCTAGTGCCAGTATACCAATATACACTCTGTGATCCTAGTGCCAGTATACACTCTGTGATCCTAGTGCCAGTATACCAATATACACTCTGCTCCCCTGGTGCCAGTATACACTGTGATCCTAGTGCCAGTATACACTCTGTGATCCTAGTGCCAGTATACACTGTGATCCTAGTGCCAGTATACCAATATACACTCTGTGATCCTAGTGCCAGTATACACTGTGATCCTAGTGCCAGTATACCAATATACACTCTGCTCCCCTGGTGCCAGTATACACTGTGATCCTAGTGCCAGTATACCAATATACACTCTGCTCCCCTGGTGCCAGTATACACTGTGATCCTAGTGCCAGTATACCAATATACACTCTGCTCCCCTGGTGCCAGTATACACTGTGATCCTAGTGCCAGTATACCAATATACACTCTGCTCCCCTGGTGCCAGTATACACTGTGATCCTAGTGCCAGTATACCAATATACACTCTGCTCCCCTGGTGCCAGTATACACTCTGTGATCCTAGTGCCAGTATACCAATATACACTATGCTCCCCTGGTGCCAGTATACACTGTGATCCTAGTGCCAGTATACACTCTGTGATCCTAGTGCCAGTATACACTCTGTGATACTAGTGCCAGTATACACTGTGATCCTAGTGCCAGTATACCAATATACACTCTGCTCCCCTGGTGCCAGTATACACTCTGTGATCCTAGTGCCAGTATACCAATATACACTCTGCTCCCCTGGTGCCAGTATACCAATATACACTATGCTCCCCTGGTGCCAGTATACACTCTGTGATCCTAGTGCCAGTATACACTCTGTGATCCTAGTGCCAGTATACCAATATACACTCTGCTCCCCTGGTGCCAGTATACACTCTGTGATCCTAGTGCCAGTATACCAATATACACTCTGCTCCCCTGGTGCCAGTATACCAATATACACTATGCTCCCCTGGTGCCAGTATACACTCTGTGATCCTAGTGCCAGTATACACTCTGTGATCCTAGTGCCAGTATACCAATATATACTCTGCTCCCTTGGTGCCAGTATACACTCTGTGATCCTAGTGCCAGTATACCAATATATACTCTGCTCCCCTGGTGCCAGTATACACTCTATGATCCTATTGCCAGTATACCAATATATACTCTGCTCCCCTGGTGCCAGTATACACTCTGTGATCCTAGTGCCAGTATACCAATATATACTCTGCTCCCCTGGTGCCAGTATACACTCTGTGATCCTAGTGCCAGTATACACTCTGTGATCCTAGTGCCAGTATACCAATATACACTCTGCTCCCCTGGGGCCAGTATACACTCTGCTCCCCTTGGACCAGTGTACTCTTGGCTCCCCTTGTATCAGTTTACAGTCTGTATTCCCTGTGCTAGCATACACTCTGATCCCCTCATACGAGTTGTTATGTGCGTATTGTCGCTAACCAATAACGATTGTCGAACCTCGATTTGTGTTTCCAAAGCACAAAGATTTATTCGCAAATAAGTAGAATAATATGCTCAAGCAAAGTAATAGTAAATACAGCCGTTACTTATCGCAGGCGCTCTGGATCCAGTGCAGTCATTCAATCCTGAAGTCTGGGGACAAGATGTCTGCACTCTGGATCACAAGCTGCTGCTTATATACACAATCAAATACAGTAATACAATGAAGATGGTATGGCTTGCATCTATTGGTCCGGGTCTCAGGAATGTCCAAGGGGTCGTCAATCATTGGCTGGTTCATCCTAAGGAATCCAAAGGAGGGGGTCATCTCTGCAGGGGGTATGCTCTGCTCTTCCCGCCAGGATTCCTTAGTCTTAAGTAGTTCATAATTCCCTATCATTCATAACTTGCGTATGCACTCTGCGATTCCCTCGCAGAGTGAACCAAACAGTAGGATATGTAACAAGGTTCATTATGATACCACTCATGATGTTATTCCCTCAACCCGTTCCGTGTATTTCACTAATATGCATGTAACTCTGATATAACATATAAATACTACTATATTTCGACATAACTGACTATGTGTTGCAACTACCATTAATGTGTACTATTTTATAAGTATGCGTGTTTGTGCGAATGTATGGTAAAAGACCAATTACTGTTGCTGCCACGTGTAGTGGATGCGTACGCCCTTTCACGCCATAGCGTGCCCTTGTACGTCGTAGCGTACCGTACGCATCTTTTCAGACAAAGACAACCAAGTTTGCTAGACTTTAATTGAAATGACTTTATCCAATTTACTGACTTCGACAGTTCCACCCTTTGATAGTGTAATAAACTATCACCCAATCACCGTTTCAAGTTCAGGATTGTACAATACTTCTCCACAGACCATGATCTCGGTATCTGGTACCACCCTTTCAGTCTCTTTCTCAGTGTTACTCCCATGAGACCGTTTTCCACACTTCAACACAGTAGGAACACATTTGACAACTAAACCAATTGCTAAGATGACACCCAGTATCAGGAGTAGGAGCTTACCTACACTCGCAATCATTTCCTGTACCCACTCTCCCAGACCGGAGAACCATTTTGCTGGGTTCAACCATGAGAACCAACCCGCCACCTTTTCCCCGACCTCATATAACGAAGAATTATGGCTCTTTCGAAATTCCCATTTCAGCTGCAAAATTTCATCCATCTTCCGGTCTATAACCTCTTTAGGGTCTTCCGTATTATTAGTAATGTACGTGCAACATTTGACACCGAACTGGGTGGCCAGTGTCACACAGTACCCACCAGTAATAGAGGTGAGATAATTTAGTACCAGTCTATGTTGCACCAACTCCTTCTTGTACGCTTGTAGCTCCCTTCCAGTATACCTGAAAGTGTCATCATACATCTCGGTGATATTATCTATTAATTTAGCTAGGTCTTGGATATATTTAAAGTTTAATGTTCCCCGAGCGGTCCTGGTGAGATCTAGAGCAACCAGAACTTGGAAACCAGCAGTTTCACTAATCAATTTTGTAGCTATGGGTTCCTCACCAGGAATCATATTTCTCTTGCCACGGTGTTCATACTGTGTGTGTATGTATGGTGGTGATGTAGTCTTGTGAATATCTACCATTTCTTCATGAGTAATAGTCATGATTTCAGGAACCAGTTTAGCTAAGAAACACAAGCCCTTGGAACTCGGAGTCACCCAGGAATAAGCTTTCCTTCCACAAACAAAATACACATCATCAGGGAGAACATAAGGAACAGTATGCCCATGAATTATATCACACAGAGTTTTGATAAAACTACCCATGCCTAGTGTCTCCATCTGCTCTAGACACGTGTCGGCATTAATGATATTTTCACATTTATCTGTAGAGACTTTTCCAATAGATACCTTCTTATGTTTGGTTATACGCCCTAACTTGTGACTTCCATCAGCATTCCTGCCTAGTAGTGACCTTGTGAGTCTCTCTCTAAAATGAGTGTGGCGAGCCATTGTCTGATCTGATAGGTCAGCCTCCCAATTCTCCAGGCGCTTTGCATGGGATATGTTTAGGCACAGCAAAGATCTGCCTATGGAGTATTGTCGAAGCATCAGACTAGGGGACTTAGTGTTATTGTACCTCCCTTCTATGGGCCTCCCACCCCTTAATTCGAGTACTTCGGATATGTTTAAAGGGAATGGCACTAGTCCTATGTTATGCTGCCCTTGAGGCACATGAGAGCACACCCAACACTCGGTTTGGTTTAGTACCTTACCCACCAGGGAGTGATAATCCTCCAAAGGATGCCCGCCTATATTCAGAGTACTGGGGACTGGCATCGTTGGATGCATCTCTCTTCAACTAGGGAGTTGCAGAACTTGCAGATACAATACTCATCAGACAATAGCCCCTCACACTGCCTCCGAGTTCCTGAGCTAGCAGACCTTTTCATAACCCCTGGACCAAGTTTGATAATGGGCTGCTCAGGATATCCTATTAACTTTTCTTCGGCCTCCATTTCATCAGTATCACTCCCAGAACTCTCCTCCGTCCTCCATTCTCCTTCACAAAAATAGAATGTCCTAGAAAAAGTAAAAACAAGGAAAATCCTGGAACAAAAGAAAAACAAAAACCGCCACTCCATCGCTGGAAAGATAGTTCTGAGGCAACGTCTCTGGTTCAGGTGTCTCAACTGCAGGCTTTAGGTCTCCCGGAACAGGCTCACAAGTGACAGCTCTATGTCGTCGGTCTGAGTCTTGTCTTGCACTTTCTCCGGATTATGGACTCTCCTGCAGTGGGTGGAATGGACCCAAGTGTCTCTCTCTGCAACCTTCAGTGATGTAGTACTGGTCAGCAGCACTTGGTACGGGCCTTCCCAACGGTCTGTTAAACAACCTGAACGTAAGAAATTGCGGATCATAACATAGTCTCCAGGTTCAACATCATGACAGTTCGTCTCTGGCATACCAGGTGACAGCATTTTTAGTTTTTGTTGTTGTTGTTTCAGCTGTCTACTCATTCTTATAAGATATTGTACAGTCACTTCATTATTACACTTTAAGTCGTCTTGTGGACTCACGATCAAATGAGGTTGTCGTCCGAACAGTATCTCAAAGGGGGACAGATTAAGAGGAGGTCTAGGAGTGGTTCGAATGCTGTGGAGGACCAACGGCAAAGCCTCAGGCCATGCCAACCCAGTTTCAGCCATTATCTTACCTAGTTTGTTCTTTATAGTACCATTTTCTCTCTCCACCTTACCACTGGCTTGTGGTCGGTAAGGGGTGTGAAGTCTGCTACTGATTCCCATGAGTTTACACATATTTTGGAAGACATCACCAGTAAAATGGGTACCCCTATCACTTTCAATGATTCTAGGGATACCGAACCTACACACAAAGTCTTGTACAATTTTTTTTGCAGTGAACACAGCAGTATTAGTGGCTGCCGGATATGCTTCTACCCAACCGGAAAACACATCAATACACACTAACACATACTTTAGATTCCTGCACGGTGGTAGTTGGATATAGTCAATTTGTATTACCTGAAAAGGTCCGTCTGTAGGAGGGATGTGGGATGGCTCATTTGGAATAGTTTTCCCAACATTTTTCCTCAAACAAGTAAGACATGACATTGCTTTCTTACCAGCTTGAGAGGAAAATCCGGGAGCACACCAGTATGCTCTCACCAGTTTGCACATACCTTCTTTACCCAGGTGAGTCAGGCCGTGTGCTGCTTCAGCCAGGCTTGGATAGTATGTTCGGGGAGCTACAGGCTTACCTTGTCCATCCCTCCAGAGTCCTGAGGACTCTTGACCACATCCCTTCGCCTTCCAGACCGCCTTCTCCTGCAGGGAACACAAATCTTGCATTTCAATTAATTTCTGCGTGTCTAATGTCTGAAAAACCATCATAGTCTCGGTCGATACAGTCATAGGTTGCCCTGCTGCCCATTTAGCAGCTTCGTCTGCCCTGTTGTTGCCCAATGACACTGGGTCCTCTTCAAAGGTATGGGCTTTGCACTTTATGACGGCTACTGTTCTGGGTAATTGTATCGCTGTCAGAAGTCCTTTTATGTGTTGTGAATGTGCTACTGGTGTACCTGCTGCTGTCGTAAAGTTTCTAAGACGCCAAAGGGCCCCAAAATCGTGCACTACCCCGAAGGCGTACCTAGAGTCAGTATATATATTGGCTGATTTACCCTCTGCCAATTCACACGCTCTCCTTAGTGCTACCAGTTCCGCCACCTGGGCTGAGTGAGGTGGGCCAAGGGGTTCAGCTTCTACCACATCCTGATCGTCTACAACAGCGTAACCAGTACATAGCTCTCCTGTCTCTGTCTGTCTATGGCAACTTCCGTCTGTATAAAACGTAAAATCTACATTTTCTAAGGGGGTGTCACGTATGTCGGGCCTTGCAGTAAAGGTCTGATTCAGGTGTTCCATACAGTCATGCGTGTCAGTATTCTTGCCTAACTCATCATCAACCAGGGTCTCCTCACCTCCCACCCTTTGTGTCTCTTGAGACACATACGGAAGGTATGTAGCTGGATTTAGGGTGCTACATCGTTTGATGGTGATGTTTGAGGGTGCCATCAGGGCTAGTTCCCACTTTGTGAATCTAGCTGAAGAAACATGTCTGGTTTGGGCTGAATTTAACAGAGCTGATACAGCATGGGGTGTATAGATGGTTGAATTATGTCCTAATACTACATCCTCGCTCTTACTTACTAGAAGGGCCGTTGCTGCTACACTTCTGAGACATGTTGGGAGTGACCTTGCCACATTGTCTAATTGTGCACTGTAGTATGCTACCGGTCTGCTAGCGTCACCATGTTTCTGTGCGAGGACACCTGCTGCACAGCCATCAGCTTCTGTACAAAATAGCTCAAAAGGCTTTTCATAATCAGGTATTCCCAATGCAGGTGCTCTTGTCAGACTATCTTTAAGGTTAAAGAACGCTTGCTCTGACTCTTCTGTGTGTACGACACGTTCTGGTTTTGAGGAAGAGACTAGCTCCTGCAATGGTAATGCCAGAATAGAAAAACCTGGGATCCAGGACCTACAGTATCCACACATCCCCAAGAAAGTACGAATCTGCTTCTGGCTCTGTGGCAGGGTCATGTGTTGTATGGCCTCAATTCTGTCGGTTGTCAGGTGTCTTAGCCCCTTAGTGAGGCAGTGTCCTAAGTATTTGACCTTAGTCTGACATGGCTGTAATTTATCCTTTGCCACCTTGTGCCCTGTTTGTGAAAGATGAAGCAACAACAATTTAGTATCATGTAAACATGACATAAAAGAATCAGAGCACAACAACAAATCGTCCACATATTGAATTAGAACAGACCCATTGTGGGGTTGAAAGGATTGCAAACAGTCATGTAAGGCTTGGGAGAAAATACTGGGGCTGTCAATGAACCCCTGGGGTAGTCTGGTCCATGTGTATTGCACTCCCCTGTAGGAGAATGCAAAAAGGTATTGGCAGTCAGGGTGAAGAGGGACTGAGAAGAAAGCAGAACATGGATCAATGACAGTAAAATGACTGGCAGACGGTGGAATCTGCATGAGGATGACAGCTGGATTCGGCACTACGGGGAATTGGCTCTCAACAACTTTGTTAATTCCCCTTAAGTCCTGGACTAATCTATAGCCCCTCCCCCCACTCTTCTTCACAGGGAAAATGGGACTATTTGCTGTACTGGCTGTTCGAATTAAAATCCCTTGTTGTAACAGCCTCTCAATAACAGGATATACCCCTAGTTCCACCTCCGGTTTTAATGGATACTGTGGGATTTTTGGAGCTATCCTACCACTTTTTAGATTGACCATGACAGGGGCTACGTTTGCCATCAGTCCAGTGTCCTGTCCATCTCTGGTCCATAGGGAACCTGGTATTTCCAGCAACATCCCCTTTACTTGAGATGGACTTTGTTCTATAACAGGAGAGTGTAACATTAACCTTTGAGGGGTGTCCAATATGTCCTGTACCTCATGTGCAACCTTCTCGGGTATATCTAGGAACACACCATCTGAAGTACAGTATATGACACATCCCATTTTACATAACAAGTCTCTCCCTAGCAAGTTAGTAGGAGCCGCTGCAGCCAAGAGAAACGAATGCTTAGTATGCAGAGGCCCGATAGTAACTTCGGCGGGTTTAGTTAGAGGATAATGTAACACTTTTCCCGTTACCCCCATAGCTGGAATAGTTTTACTGGTCACCTGTAGATTGAAAGGAGAGGTTATCACAGATCGGGCCGCCCCTGTATCTACAAGAAAAGTTTGTTTCCTACCAGCTATGTCAACTATCATTGTTGGTTCTTCACTCTGACTCTCAGTTAACCTCACTGGCTGTAGACTACAGGTATGACCTGACCCCTAGCGCTGACTATTATTTTCTCGCGCAGCATTTGCTGCTATAATATGCGCGGGTAGCTGTGTGTTCTCTTGCCTATGTGTGTTTCTCCGTGGAGGATACCTATATGATTCCCCCCTTGATGTTTCTTTCCTTGCTTCTGGACAGAATCTCCTTATGTGTCCCTCTTTCTTACAGCGAAAACATACCATGGCCTTTTTACTTGAGTTGTATGCTTGGTATGATTGTGGTTGTGTGTGTATTCCTTCTAAAGCCTGAATACTCACCGTCATCAACCTATCACCTTTCTCTTCTTTTTTCCTAAAGATATTTTTGTCATGTTCCACAGCAGACTCCCTAAGAGAGTCTACTGTGATACCTCTCCAGTTAGGTAATGAGGTTTGTACCCTTGTTTTTAAATTTTCCCTAAGACCATCCATTAACACTCCTACAGCTACTTCCCTGTGATGTGGATCCTCTCTTATGTCAGTTACTCCGGTAAAGTGTGTTATTGATGCTAGCGCCCTAGAAAAATAGTCTGCTGCTGGTTCACTATCCTTTTGCTTAATGGTGAAAATCTTACTCCAATTTACTACTACTGGAAAATAGATGGCTAAATGTTTGACAATTTGCTCTATATTCTTTTGGTTAATCTCATCAGTCAAGGTGTCATCTTCCTTCAACAAACAATCTTCAATGAATTTTTGTATGTTAGTATTGGGAGGAAGACACGCCCTCAACACTACACGCCAATCCTTATTGGTTGGTTCGTGGGCATTTCCTAAGTCTTTAACAAATTTCTGACACTTAGCCAACTCTTTTCTAGGATCTGGGAATTCAGTCATAATGGAACGTAATTCTGATCTAGTCCAGGGACAATGCATTGTAACATTTCTTAAAGGAACTACACCATCCTTGTCCGGTTTCCCATTGGGAACTGATATTGTGCGGACTGGGAACGCACCCTCTGGTACACTGACTTCAGGGGACACTACAGGATTTGCTAGTTCTAGATTTAAAACGCTTTCACTTCTAGTGATCACGCTACTCTCACCTATCTCAGCCATTTTCTCATACTTGCGCTGAGCCTCTAGTACACTAACAGCATGGGCAATGGCCGAAATCACAGTGGGTTCATCTTCAGTTTCAGATACACTTGGTTGAAACTGGCTTAAAACAGGGTACAACTTAGCAATCTTTCTATTTTCAGTTTTAACAACGGCTGTACTTACCCCTCCCGTCACATAAGGTGGCGGGGGCGCGCTTGCGCTGAGTTCGCCACGCTTCGCAACAGTTACATCCGCCTTGCGCGCACTTTTCGTCACGCCTACTTCCGGTTTGCATTCGCTGCTCTGCCACGTGTTACCTTCCATTTGCCACAATTTTAAACAATCATTATGTCTATTTCTCTTTTTCGTTTACTTAATCAACCAAACTTTATCTCTTACGTTATTTAGTACTTCTGAATAAAAACTTCCTATTGTTGGGAAAGGCCTATCACAATCTTTGGTCATCTTGACCCACGTGTCGCAATACGCAGTTGCGTATGCACCATATTTCTTAAACATAAGATACCTAGCTGACCCCAGCGGTCCTTCCTTAAGCAGCACAACATCAACCATCTCTAGCGTTTGCTTCGCACCCATTGTGAAAACAACCTATTTCTCAACGCTACGCAAAAAGACTTTTTACCTGTTCTCCTTTCAAACAGAACTTACTAGAGATTTTTTATCCGTGGACGGTTTCACAGGCTACGCCCACGCACCTCCTAACCCAGAAATATCACTATGGACAACAGAAATATCAGCTCCTCGATATCCTGGCTCTCCACAAAATTCTGTTGAGTATTACTGAACTGGTAGTACCGGGGTTTTATACCCGTTTGTACCAGCGTAATTCCTCTCAGCCGTTCAACCCAAGTCACAAGCACGGTTGTACAACCATGCGGTCCGATCGCACCGCTTAGCAATACTAACTATTACTAAACTTTGCGATTACTCTTGGGGAGAAAGTTTCCAAAAGCTTTTTAACTGTTCTATTTTCAAACAGGGCTTTTGCTGCCAGTATACCTGCCTTGTATACTACCTCGGTTGCAAGCCCGCCTCGTCAAGCGGCAACCGATATCCCTGTCCTTTTGACAGTAAATCAACTTTCACTTCAAAATCATACAATCACAAAACACATACACCTTAGTTTTCTGCGCAGAAAATCAACAATATTCCCAACAATAGTGATAGTGTTTCAGAGACTTTCACAAGTGATTTATACTATGCATGTATAACTATCAAATTGATTGTTTAACCACGTGGCAAATCTACCGGAAGTTCGCGTACGCACAGCAGGAAATACACATACGCTAAGCAATGTAATACAGTTAAAACGCACAATGACAGAAAAAAAAAGAAACAGTTTTCTCTTTTGTCCCTAGGTTCTAGTTAGCGTGCCCTAGATAATGCAAAACGGACATTCGGTTTCGCACCACAGAGTAAAATTCAGGTTTTGAACACCATGCGTTCTTACCCGTTTATGACGCGTCTCCACCCTTTGTTGAGGAACCGAAATCCGTTGGTCTTGCGTATCATCGGCAACGAAACCTCCAAAGCTCACGAGCCCCCAAACTGTTATGTGCGTATTGTCGCTAACCAATAACGATTGTCGAACCTCGATTTGTGTTTCCAAAGCACAAAGATTTATTCGCAAATAAGTAGAATAATATGCTCAAGCGAAGTAATAGTAAATACAGCCGTTACTTATCGCAGGCGCTCTGGATCCAGTGCAGTCATTCAATCCTGAAGTCTGGGGACAAGATGTCTGCACTCTGGATCACAAGCTGCTGCTTATATACACAATCAAATACAGTAATACAATGAAGATGGTATGGCTTGCATCTATTGGTCCGGGTCTCAGGAATGTCCAAGGGGTCGTCAATCATTGGCTGGTTCATCCTAAGGAATCCAAAGGAGGGGGTCATCTCTGCAGGGGGTATGCTCTGCTCTTCCCGCCAGGATTCCTTAGTCTTAAGTAGTTCATAATTCCCTATCATTCATAACTTGCGTATGCACTCTGCGATTCCCTCGCAGAGTAAACCAAACAGTAGGATATGTAACAAGGTTCATTATGATACCACTCATGATGTTATTCCCTCAACCCGTTCCGTGTATTTCACTAATATGCATGTAACTCTGATATAACATATAAATACTACTATATTTCGACATAGCTGACTATGTGTTGCAACTACCATTAATGTGTACTATTTTATAAGTATGCGTGTTTGTGCGAAGGTATGGTAAAAGACCAATTACTGTTGCTGCCACGTGTAGTGGATGCGTACGCCCTTTCACGCCGTAGCGTGCCCTTGTACGTCGTAGCGTACCGTACGCATCTTTTCAGACAAAGACAACCAAGTTTGCTAGACTTTAATTGAAATGACTTTATCCAATTTACTGACTTCGACAGAGTATACTGTGTTCCCAGCAACAGTATAGTTTATTCAACCTGAACAATTATGCATTCCAAGGGGCATATTCAATTGTTGGCGGAAACGCCAAAAATCTCACGCTCCGCTCACTTTTACCATTATTGCGGTAATAGTACACGGAAATACCGTTATTACGGTAGTTTTCTTGCTGGATTTCAGCTCGCAGCTCCCTGAGCCGCAAGCTGAAATCCAGCTTACTATTACCGTAATAATGGTAATAATTTTAAGGCTGCGGAAAACTGCGAGAATTGAATATGCCCCCAAGGGTGTAACTACCATAAGTGCAGAGGGTGCAGCTGCTATGAGGCCCACAGCTTTAGAGAGGCCCGCCTTTCCTGTCAACTCTCCATATGCATGCGAGTATTTCACTATGTTGCTCTTGCCAAATGTTTGCCATGGGGCCCACAAATGTCTAGACATGCTCCCGATATAGTCTGTTCCTCTCAATGCTAGTACAGTCATGGCCAAAAGTTTTGAGAATGACACAAATATAATTTTTCACAAACTCTGCTTTTATGATGGCAATTTGCATATACTCCAGAATGTCATGAAGAGTGCTCAAATGAATTGCAATTAATTTCAAAGTCGCTCTTTGCCATGACCATGAACTTTTTCCCCAAAACCACATTTCCATTGTATTTCAGCCCTGCCAAAAAAGGACCAGCTGACATCAGGTCAGTGATTCTCTTGTTAACATAGGTGATAGTATTGACGAGGACAAGGCTGGAGATCACTCTGTGATGCTAATTGATTTAGAATAAAAGACTGGAAGCTTTGAAAGGAAGGTGGTGCTTGAAATCATTGTTCTTCCTCTGTTAACCATGGTTACCTGCAAGGAAACATGTGCAATCATCATTGCTTTGCACAAAAAAGGCTTCACAGGAAAGGATATTGCTGCTAGCAAGATTGCATCTAAATCAACCATTTATCGGATTATCAAGAACTTCTAAGGGAGAGGTTCAATAGTTATGAAGAAGGCTTCAGGACGCCCAAGAACGTCCAGCAAGAGTCAGGACCATCTCCTAAAGTTGATTCAGCTGTGGGATCGGGGCACCACCAGTGCAGAACTTGCTCAGGAATGGCAGCTGGCAGGTGTGAGTGCATCTGCACACACAGTGAGGCGCAGACTTTTGGAGGATGGCCTGGTGTCAAGAAGGACAGCAAAAAAGCCACTTCTTTTCAGAAAAAATATCAAGGACAGACTGATATTCTGCAAAAGGTACAGGACTGCTGAGGACTGGAGTAAAGTCATTTTCTCTGATGAATCTGGAAAACACTTGTCCGGAGAAGGAAAGGTGAGCGCTACCATCAGTCCTGTGTCATGCCAACAGTAAAGCATCCTGAGACCATGCATGTGTGGGGTTGCTTCTCAGCCAAGGGAGTGAGCTCACTCACAATTTTTGCCTAAGAACACAGCCATGAATAAAGAATGGTACCAAAACATCCTCCAAGAGCAACTTCTCCCAACCATCCAAGAACAGTATGGTGACAAACAATGCCTTTTCCAGCAAGATGGAGCACCTTGCCATAAGGCAAAAGTGATAACTTAGTGGCTCGGAGATCAAAACATCGAAATTTTGGGTCCATGACCAGGAAACTCCCCAGACGTCAATCCCATTGAGAACTTGTGGTCAATCCTCAAGAGTCGGGTGGAAAAACAAAAACCCACAAATTCTGACAAACTCCAAGCATTGATCAGGGAAGAATGGGCGGCCATCAGTCAGTATGTGGCCCAGAAGTTGATTGACAGCATGCCAGGGCGAATTGCAGAGGTCTTGAAAAAGAAGGGCCAACATTGCAAAATATTGAATATTTGCATAAACTTAATGTAATTGTCAATAAAAGCCTTTGACACTTATGAAATGCTTGTAATTTTACTTCAGTATACCATAGTAGCATCTGACAAAAAGGTATAAAAGCACTGAAGCAGCAAACTGTGTGAAAACCAATACTTGTGTCATTCTCAACACTTTTGGCCATGACTGTACACAGTCTTTTTCCCTACTACCAGTATAGTCTGTGTCCCCAATGCCAGTAAACAATCTACCTTATACTAATATACAATCTGCTACCCTTGTTTTAATATACAGTCTATACAGGTAACAGGGAAAATAAATAACTTCACATATGTTATATGGACAGATCCACACAGAAAATAGTTATAAGTCTACACAGCCACTGATGCCTAGCAACTGGCTAGATGCCGGAAGAATGCACAGAATACACCGATTGCTGTTGCTCGGCATCCAGCTCAGTGCAAGGCAGCACGTGCTGCCGCCAATATGTTTACAGGACGTTCTACAAATAAATAATAAAACAATGGCGCAATACTTCCGGCCATGCCCAACAACATGGTGCACTCACGTTTAGGCAAAAATAAAGTAATTTTTAAGTATTAACAGGGCCCAAATTTCAGCATTTGCAGAGTGAGCAAATCCTTCAACATACCCTTTCATTCCTTCAGAAGCCACGAGAGTCAGAGTGTGACACTGTAGAGAAGCTTGCAATCCAATCACAAAACTTAAGATTATGGATATCTATGGTTTGATTTCTTTGCATGTGTGGATTGCAAGGGTTGCTGCAGTAAATTTTATTACAATTGCCACATTAAATATATATTTACTGAGAAAACCGTTGAGGTGTTCAATACTTATTTCACCCGCTGTAAGGGGCATATTCAATTGTCGCGTTAAAACTAAGACCGTTATTACAGTAATAGTTAGCTGGATTTCAGCTCGTGGCTCAGGGAGCTGCGAGCTGAAATCCAGCGAGAAAAATTACCATAATAACGGTAGTAGTGCGCGGAGCGCGGGATTTTCGGCCTTTCCGCCGACAATTGAATATGCCCCTAAGTGTTATAGTTTCTGTAATTTAATTTTTTAATGCGGTTGTTTCGTATGCCATTTGTTTTGTATGTTATTTCATTAATTTTTTATTATATCCAAAGCCTTGTATCTTTTTATATTAAATCTAAAATTGAATACATTCATCCCTCTTCATCAGAAGAGAAGTATTGCTTGTCTACGTTAACACTTTGAATGCTAGAGTGTGACAAATTAACACTTTTGGCTAACAAAGAGCAAAGTATGTGCCGACATGTACATTTGTGTAAGAGTTTTATGTTCTACTGCCCTAATATAATAGGATGTTCCAGCAATTAACTTGTGTATGGATGTGAGAGAACTATTTTGTGGTGTGGTTTAGCTAGACCTGCAACCTGTATGAGAGGTGAATGTATGGTTAGGTGCTGAAACACTGTTTAAAACCCTTAAAGTAAATACCCAAGTCAAAAGCGCAGTGAGCACATTTGTGACAAATATAATAAAAGGGGTTTGCTTCACAGGAATGGAGCAACAATAACCGGTTATTGGGGCCACACTATGTACCAATGAGCCCCCCCCCCCACCAGGTAATGAAATCACAGATTAAAGTCTCTTTCGATGGATGTATCAGTCTCCAACAGCACAGAGTAGTGTGTCCCTTGATCTGTCTCTTAATGGTCAACATGGGTTAAAGCTCAACATACATTTTCAGTAATATCACGCCAGGCGTACTTCTTCGCCTGTCAAACCAGCCATAGTGACAGTAGCTATGTGGGTCCAGATTAGCGTCCTTATAATCTCAGCAGTGTCTCTTGGAATCTCTGTTTCCTGTGGAATGTGCGTTCCCTTCCGACAGATATAAGATGCAGCCGTTCAGAGTGGTTTATAGCTGTGCAGTTGCTCCTATTGTCTCTCCTGACGGTAGGTTCTCAGACTCTTCTCTGACTCTCCTGGTCAGTGTTGGCGCCTCTCTGCCCTCTTTCCTGCATGCTGCTCTTCCCCCATTTCTGGGGCCTTTCTGATCTGCCCTTTTCTAATGGTTATGGCTGCCACCCACCACAGCACTGGCAAATGTTCGCTCTCCAGTGGGAATACATTTGCATAGAGGGTTGGAATAGCATTTCCATTTCTGAGACCAAAACTCCTTGTGGAAGTGTGTACAGTAGCAAATGATTTCAGCTTTTGCTGAAATCATTTGCTACTGAAATCATTTTCTGAAAGCACATCTTCTGCCATAGGTCAGGGTTTCCAGGGTAAGGGATCGTAAGTCAATAAATAGTGTAAGCTAATCAGTCCGGGGTTACTGTCTTCTGGGGTAAACGACTGCACTTCAGACAGGCGAGCCAAGGATATCACACCAGGCAATTGTTTTGGTTTGACTAGCCACAGATTGTTTTGAATATGTTGAATAAAACGAACAAAACATAAATAAAAGACCTAGCCTGTCTGGCACTAGCTAAACACAGGGACACCCTCTCTCAAGTGAGGGACCTTGTGTCCCACACACACACACACAACCACAATATACAGAATTATTGGTCATAGTTTGCAGTGTCTCTCAGGAGGCAGCCAACCTCCTCCACAGGTCTGAGAGAGAAAACTGCCTATCAGCCTTTTATCAGCACCTTTCAGGTGCAACTCCTGATTACCTGCACAGGTAATTTAAATGAGCCGGAAATGAGCCTTATGTATGGGGCCCACCCGTCTCTCTCCATACATAACCCCAGGGACCCTTATTGTCTTTTGCTATAGCTGAAGATAACTTTGGGAAGCTCCTTTCCACACACAAATAATCTCCCTGGGGCTTTAGTGCACATAACACAGACAGCAGGGACACATAAATCTGCCATCTGCCACATTCCCAGTGCTTCTGTCACAATAGTTTTTGGATCCAAGGGCCTTCCCATCTGTATAGCTGTTCATAGTAGAAGTTATCTAATGTGCAGTGTACAGTTTGAGTCACCATATCATCTGAGCATCAAATTTATTTTATTTACAAAATGTTTGCCAGGCAGAAATACATTGAGAGTCAACTCTCATTTTCAAATATATTCTGTTTACATTATACAGTTTTTCTGCTTACAGAAATAAAAACATATATGCATTTAATATTACAATTATGCATTACAAATAAACTTACTGCAAGAACTGGCAATTTTAATTTATTAAGAGCATAGGCAGCTTGGGTTGGCCTCTATCAAAGCAGGTATCTGATCTTTAAAGGTCTCGATCAGCCACTATAATTGAAGAAATTCACTACATTCAAAGTTTACTGCAGATTTGCAGTTTATTGAAATAAGTCAAGCACAGAGGCTTGACGATACGGGTTCTCCGATGAGTTTAACACTATAAATTGCAGTAAGAAGACAGAAACAGTATATCATCATCACCATTTATTTATATAGCGCCACTGATTCCGCAGCGCTGTACAGAGAACTCATTCACATCAGTCTCTGCCCCTTTGGAGCTTACAGTCTAAATTCCCTAACATACACACACAGACATAGAGAGGGAGAGAGACTGTCCCCCCCCCCCCCGACCCCAAAAAAAAAAAAAACAACCTGAGAGAGAGCTGCTGCGCATTCGTCAGCTCTGTCCTATACAGCAGCCGCGGCGCTGTCTAAGAAGCGTCCGCGGCGGTGCTGTATACACTACAGCACCGCCGCGGACGCTTCTTTGACAGCGCCGTGGCTGCTGTATAGGACAGTGGCCACTTAGTTAGCGCAGGAGGGGGTTTCTAGAGACTCAGAAACCCCCCCTGCGTGCGCCACTGTGTATATGTATATGTATGTATAAACATCTGTGTTTGCTCCTGATGAAGTCTGTTGTACAGACGAAACGCGTTGAGTTACTGCTACTACTACCATCTTTGATCAGATAGGCTTGTCATCTGCTTCTGGATGTGTAAGTTACTACTGTTTTTAATAAACTTGAATTTTTTTGGATACTATATCTGTGTACTTCTATATTGAGGTAAACCTATGGGATAGCCAAGGGTGGCTGAAGATTGAATACATCCTCACAGCCTACGTGACATCCTGCAGATAAGCCATTAAACCATTGGCTTCCGGTACGAGTACATCTATATTGGTGTGACCTGTTTTTCTACCTTCTGAATGCCATTTGGCCGTGTGTGACTCTCTAGTCTATGAGTTTTATTTATCCATCTCAGATATTGGCGATACCCACTTGGTGGGAAGCTCTCACTCATTTCTGGTGGTTTAGTTCTTTTTCTGGTTTGGTTCACCTGGCTCCATTGACTTGCCATATTACACTATTGTGCGCCTCCTCTCATTTACTTTTATATATATATATATATATATATACACATATACACACACACACACACACACACATATACATACACACACATAGCGAGAAAATTGCTCCGGAACCACTCTCTGTTTTGAGGCTGCGTGACACTCTAAGGGATATAATTAATATGTGGCAGTTCCAGAAAACCGCCGATTCCCGGCACTTTGAAGTGACTTTTTAAAACAACACTTTTATTAAAAGACAAAGCCCATCGGGCTTCAAATCGCTGGGAATCTGCAGTTTTACGGAACCTTCGCATTTTAAATATACCCCTAAATCTAATATCAGATGATCTTAAAAAAAAAAAGATAACTAAATATATGTTGCAAAAATCAACAAAGTATAACAAAACAGTGACACAGTGGAAACCACATATTTTTATGTCAGATAATGAGCAATTGTTATGAGGGTTCTAAAGCTAGCTTTGAAAAAAATAAATCAAAACAATCTTAATCCCTGGTGTGTGTAGTCAAAAAATAAAGTACACAGGTGTGGAAGAAATGAAGACCCAGAGGCTTGTATAAAGGGAAAATTACCAGAGTCACATTTATTTAGAAATCAAGTACAGACCCGGTAGATCATTCACATCAGCTTAGATTTACCATGCAACTTACAAGACATTCTCCCCTTTCTGGGGGCTGACATTGGCATTTGTAGCATGAAACAATGAAAAAACCAAGAAACAAAAATGGTAATTGCACAATTCTCCTACATCAGGAGTCCAAATATATCAATCTTGAATCTAGTCTGTTTTTAACACATAAGATCATATATCTAACTAAGCACAATCTCTTCGGTAACTACGTCATTTCTTACAGAAACAAGTACTGATGTTATCACACTTATTTCCTTTAACTCATGAAGGTTTCACAAGGGAGAGGATATGCCTTATTCATAAAAGCATCTTCCGTTCAGAGTTTAAAGCACGGGGGGCAGGGGTGTATACAAGGGGAAAAGCCTATATATCTCCCACTTAGATTACACAAAAAGTGTCTCCGTACCAAACTGACACAGAACTCGTTCTTTACCTTATATGGAAAGTCAGATAACACTAGACGCATGGCGTTGTACAATAATTCGTTTTTTGACATGTACAAAAAACAAAATCATCATGGCCTGCATTTGTACTTATGTATTCGTATGTACCCATATACCGTTCTTCTTGGGTCTTTAATAAAGTGTAAGATATTTCCCCACAGTAAGTTCTCTTTTGGTTACCAACTTGTAACCATGAATTCCAAAACTAGTCAGTAGTAAGTCTGAACAATATTATATTTGATTGATTAAAGTCATTAGTAGAACTTCTGATTTGTGTCTGAACATTAGCCTTTTATAGGCTCTATCGTACATAAGTAGAACATTGTTGATCTAAAATCTTCTCCCCTGTGTTCAAGAGATTTTAGTATAAGAGGAGTGTTACCTAAAGTGCGGAGGATGACAAATGGTTATATATAATGAAGAATTGTCAAATATAGGCTTGGCCTGAATAGGGTTGTCTTCTAAGTGCAAATTCAAGTGTGAAATGGGTATGTGAAAAGAATGGAATTTGCTTACCGATACTCCCTTTTCCTCAAAAGACTCCATGGCAGCCATAACTCTGGGTAGATTTTTGTTCCAGTTTAGTAGAGACACCCACCAGATATATAAGATAGACTATTCTCTTCCCCCATGTCTCTGAGTGACTTCCCAAGTGTTCTTCTGAAAAATAAACTAATCATTAAAATTACAAACATGGGTAGGGAAATTGGGCTGCCATGGAGTCTTTAGAGGAAAAGTAATTATCAATAAGCATAAACTGCACTTTTCCTCTTCAATCATCCATGGCAGACATAACCCTGAGATGTAACCAAGCAATACAGTAAGGAGAGCCACACAAGAAAAACAAAACCAGTCACATACATTGATCAGCCACAACATTAACACTACCTGCCTAATACTGTGTAGGTCCCCCCTCGTGCCACCAAAACAGCTCTGACCCGTTGAGGCATGGACTCCACAAGACCTCTGAAGGTCCTCTGGTATCTGGCACCAATACATTAGCAGCAGATCCTTTAAGTCCTGTAAGTTGCAAGGTGGGGCCTCCATGGCTCTGATTTGTTTTTCCAGCACATCTCACTGATAATCGATCGGATTGGGAGCTGGGGAACTTGGAGGCCAAGTCAACACCTTAAACACTTTGTTATGTTCCTCAAACCATTCCTGAACAATTTTTGCAGTGATGCAGGGTGCATTATCTTGCTGAAAGAGGCAACTGCCATCACGGAATACCGATGCCATGAATACCTTTGCCCCATGCCTTGTGGTGTACTTAGTTTGCAACAATATTTAGGTAGGTGGTATGTTTCAAAGTAACATCCACATGAAAGCCATGACCCAAGGTTTCCCAGCAGAACATTGGCTGGAGCAACACACTGCCTCTGCCAGCTTGCCTTATTCCATAGCGCATCCTGGTGCCATCTCTTCTCCAGGTAAACAATGCATATGCTCCTGACCATCCACATGATGTAAAAGAAAACGAGATTAATTAGATCATTGCTCCATTGTTCATTTCTGGAGCCCAAATGCCCATTAAAGGCGCTTTCGGCATTGGACAGAGGTCAGCATGGGCACTGTGACCGGCTTGCAGCTATGCAGCAATCTGCGATGCACTGTGTGTTCTGACATCTTTCGATCACAGCCAGCATTCATTTTTTTGTACAACGTAGCTCTTCTGTGGTATTGGACCAGACGGGCTAGACTTCACTCCCCAGGCGCATCAATGAGCCTTGGGCGCCCATGATCCTGTTGCCGGTTGTCTTTCTTTGAACCATTTTTGTTAGGTACTAATCACTGCATACCAGGAACACCCCACAAGACCTGCCGTTTTGAAGTCGTCCAGCCATCAAAATTTGTCCCTTGTCAAAGTCTCTCGGATCATGGCGCCTTACCATTTTTCCTGCTTCCAACACATCAACTTCAAAAACTGACTGTTCACTCGCTGCCTAATATATCCCACCCCTTGACAGGTGCCATTGTAACAAGATAACCAATGTTGTTGACTTCACTTGTCCGTGGCTTTAATGTTGTGGCTGATCGGTGTATGCTGCAAATTACATTATTTATTTTGTGGCTGAACAGAGAACATACCTCCAAAAGTGAGAATCTGAGGCAGATAAGATATCCATATGTTAAGTAACTGATGGAAATATGAACAGTCGACCATCCAGCTGCTTAGCAGAGCTTCACTGTCAAAGAGTGAGACTTGCTTGCCCAAGATGTTGTCACTACTATTACACCTTACGCCCATTACTCTTACAATTTTTCTGATCCTTCTGGAAATGGCTGGTTTAGAAGGAGCATATCCTTTCCTAGGCACAGCTGGGATCACAAAGAGTTGTTCTCTGTTCCTGAATCCTTCTGTCCTGAGCAGATATATGAAAATTAATCTCACCGAGTCCAGTGTGTCACGGATTTCCCAGGTATGACCACTGAGAGGGGGTAATTGGTTATAATGACTTTATTAAGAAACACAGATGACAAGGTAACTTGATTGCAGTTCGGTATAGAATACAGACAGCAGAGCAGAGAGGTACTTGAGCCAATCAATATGAACACAGATGACAAGGTAACTTGATTGCAGTTCGGTATAGAATACAGACAGCAAAGCAGAGAGGTACTTGAGCCAATCAATATGAACACAGATGAAGTAGACTACTCACGAGACAGTTCAGTGTGCAGATGAGAAACAGGTAACTTCAGCATACAGCATGGAACTACAGGTACCAGATGCAATGAAGTAATTTGCAGGAGTCCAGCCAGCAGGTAACAACAGTAGTAAATTCAGCATACAGCGTGGAACTACTGATACGAGATGCAAAGAAGTAATTTGGCAGGAGTCCAGCCAGCAGGTAACAGCAATAGTAGATTTAAGCATACAGCGTGGAACTACAGGTACCAGATGCAGACAGTAGCTGAGCACAGGGAATGCTCACAGGAGAGACCTGATGATCAGGCCCAGACCGTTTGAAACAGGCGGGTTAATATAGGCCTCATGCAGGTGATACAACTCCCAGTGATCAAGGAAAATAATCAAAGTAGCACAGTGGCCCCTTTGGTGGGCAGTGGTACTACAAGTAGAATACATAACAAATCCAATAAAGTCACTGCAGACAGCAGCTGCAGAATGCGAGTCGTGACACAGTGAATGTATATTTCTTTCCTATTCATCCATTGGCTACATACAAAAAGATGGCAGTAGTAATGTGGAAGTAATGTGGAACATAGACACTACTTTCAGTAAAAATTCTGGATTAGGTCTAAGCACCACTTATATATCTATATACATATATTAGACATTGAGTAAAGGCTCCTGCCATTCTTCAACTCTTCAATGTCATCCATCTCAGTTAAAACTTCTTGTAGTTGTTCAAAAGGGTCAGACATCAGAATGTTTAGAACTAAATTGAGGGTCCATGGAGCCAAAAAGGATCTGATGTGGTGACAAATTCTCTTCACTGCTTAGAAGAAGCAAATAATCAAATCTTCTGAGACTAACTTTGCATCTAAGAACACACTTAAAGCAGACACTTGTACCTTGAGTGTAGATTAAAAAAAAACAAGACCTTTGCTGAAACAATCCTGAAGGAAGTCAAGGAGGTGGTAGTCACTTTCCCGACACTGACTATTACAACATTGGAAATCCGAAGACTCACACTCTGACATGACGCGAACAGCGACTTGCCATTACACAGATAGACTAATTTCACAACCCAATCTGTTCCCGACTGTACTAAATGACGTCACTTCAAAACGCGACTAATGTTAAAAAGGCAATGCACGGACTCGCCTGACATTCATCTCATGTAAGTAATATTTTAGGGGTTAGGGTTAGGCCTTACTGTTTAAAGCACATTGCCACTTTAAGATCTGTCGCGTTTTCAAGTGACGTCATTCAAACAGTCGGCAACAGGTGGGTCGTGAAATTAGTCCACCTGTCTAATGGTTAGTCGCCGTTTCTGTCATGTCAGAGTATGAGACTTCGGATTTCCAATGTCGTTGTAGTCATTGTCGGGGGAGTCAGTATCGTTAATTCGTACTACACCAAGTCAAGGGTCTGTGTAATTGTTGCTACTGCTGGATTTAATTCAGTTACTCCATGTAATGCATTTCTTCCAAATCCTGTAATAGATATGTGAATACTTCTTCTTCAATGCTCTGAGACTCCCTTTTTTCTTAGCAGCTTCTGTTTAATTACTATGCAATCAAAACTAGCCTATCTGGATTTGGATGGAGAACAAGGCCTAGGTGCAGTAGATCTGACTGAAGAGGAATAAGCCAAGGCTGTTTCTTGAACATCTCGAAGGCCACGGGAAACCATGGAAAGTGTTGAATTGCCATCCACACTGCTCTCATTTCCAAAACATCCTGAGAAACCTTCTGATGACTTTTTATAGGGTAATGGCATGATTCAGAGAAGTCCTTCTGTGATTCCACTTTTTTTTTTTATAAGTTCCCATTGGTGGATTTGCATGGACCATGTTGCCCCTTGATTCCTATGGTGCAGGAAGACATCCCCAACAACTGAAGCCCCTTTCTTATTGACGATTGACAATGTTCGAGTAAAGCTTGTCCACCTGTGCCAATTCTTTAAAAATCAACTCCTTCATTAGCTGATGTGCAGAGAAAACTCTACCCCCCTTCTTTACTATGGTTTTCAAAAAGGGGTTTATGCGTTACTGTAGAAGCCTGTTCCTGGTCCATTCCCATAGATTTGTACATATCCGTAAGAAAAATCTCCACATTGTCCAGGTTAAACATTCTAGGTGACTCTTTCACTTCTCTGGATTCATCACTGAAGGAATCATCCAAAATGACACTTGTCCTCAGATTCATGCATGGCTGGGACTTTGGTCTTTTTAACGACTGCAGGGCACACAAATCTTTACTCACAAGTTTCTTTCATCGATGCTATAAGTTCCTTATATTGCTCAGGGGGCTGAGTTTTACCATTAGGTCGAGAACTGCATATTGTGAAAATTTTCATCCACAAAAGACTTATCACAGGCTCCCCAAATTTTATGCATCTTGCGGTCCTTCTCCACAGGCTCTACAAAAGTACTGAAGAGACCTAAAATTACTAAAAAGTGACTACTAAAATATAATCACACTATCTTAGGAGCTTACCTAAAGCAGGTCTCATTTCTCTCTTTAGGGTCTAACTCAGGCTCAATTCCATTGCATGGTCCAGGTGACTCACTGCAGATCAAGAAAAAATGTTCCCCAGAGGCAGGGATGCTTAGAGCAGCTTTTAGCCTCCTCCTGTTTGCCATCTTGGAGGCCTGTGATCTATGACATAGTGCGAACGCATGTGCGGACCTCTGAGGTCCGACAAACGGTGTTGATTTCAGAATTGTTAAACCAAATCCACTCCTGGAGGTAGCAGATGTTGTTCCCCTGGTAGCCAGCTCAGTTCGGCTTGCAGTGTACTCTGTTGTGTTGCCGAATGACCTCCTTACGCTACTGCAAAGACAAACCACTACCTGCCCTACCTATGCTAAAGACAGGAAAAGACATAGGGGAATAGAAGGAGATCTCTTATATACCATTTGGGGTATGTTTTTTAACCTGTCTCTATCTAAACTGGAAAGGGAATCTACCCAGAGCTATGGCTACCATGGAAGATTGAAGAGGAAACACACATTGAGATTTGATTGACTCTACAGTCATTAAAAAATAAGTGAGTCAAAGCAATCAAATTGTAAGACACAAACAAACTTTTACTCTTCCATTCCTTACCCTACACTTACATACTTGATCGTTATTATTAGAGAACTTTCATGACAATTGCTCATGATGTATATAAATCAACAAAGTTTTAATGTGTCACTGTGTCATTACACATGGTATTACTAAAAAACGATACTTAGGATATATATTTTTATAACCAGCTGACATGAACTTTACTCTTATGGGGTATGAACGTGTTGGATATGTTAAGGACATCTATTAGTGAACTCCCCTGTTTTAGTGTTAATTGATTGTGATTGGCTATAAATTATAAAGTGATTTTAGTCTTCCTACTCCTTTACTCTGTAAGCAGATTATAGCACCAAAGTGTTAGGATACCTCAAGATCTCTAAGAGCTAACCCATGTGCTTCAACGATCTCAAAAGACTCCAAGGGGTATATTTACTAAACTGCGGGTTTGAAAAAGTGGAGATGTTGCCTATAGCAACCAATCAGATTCTAACTGTCATTTTGTAGAATGTACTAAATAAATTATAGCTGGACTCTCATTGGTTGCTATGGGCAACATCTCCACTTTTTCAAACTCGCAGTTTAGTAAATCTAGCCCCAAATCTGTGGTATCCATTGAGTTTCATGGATTTCTTCTACTGTATTGCCTTGGAGCTAAGTACAGTTGCTTGTCATGCTTAAAGTGAGTATTGTGGAATAGTGGATTGCCCATATTCATAGACCTGTGTCCATCCCAGCAACTGAAAGTGGATTGCCCCTATCACATTGTGATCTGACCATATCAGGTCATGTATGCCAGTACAATAAATTACATGGATCTTATTGGCATGAGTAAAGAGTAATTCCATTTTGGAGAACCAGTTGTGTACAGCAGTAGAAGAGCAGCCTCCGTTGATGGTTTGTAGTTTTCTCCGAACATTAATTACAGCAATGTCTCAGAGTTGAGCTGTGAAAGCTCTAGAGTTAGAGGGCAGCACAAATAGTAATTCTATAATAGACAACTAACATGGGCAAATATAATGACCAGGAATACTGTATGATCTTATAAAATAAAATAAATACAGATTAATACAGCTATAACAATAACGCACACAGCACCAGCTCAAACCTGTATCTCATGAAAAAGAAGTGGCAAAAGAGATTGATGCAGAGCATGTGTCAGGGGTAGAGAAATAAGTTATAATTTATGAGATTTCTTTATTAGATAAAGTAAAATCCACTTAATGTACCAACAGTGTTCACCTGTGTAAATGTGTGTGAAGTCTCTGATGATTGACAAGATTTGATTTCTGTGTAAAACATTTCCCACATTCTAAACAGGAAAATGGCTTCTCACCTTTGTGAATTCTCTGATGTATAACAAGATCTGATTTCTGTGTAAAACACTTCCCACATTCAGGGCATGGAAACGGCTTCACGCCAGTGTGGATTCTCAGATGTCTAACAAGATCTGATTTAAATCTAAACCATTTTCCACACTCAGAACATTGAAATGGCTTCTCACCTGTGTGAATTTTTCGATGTTCAACAAGATGCGATTTATGAGCAAAAAATTTCAAACAGTCAGGACATTGAAAGGGCTTCTCATTGGAGTGAAATCTCTGGTGTTCAACAAGAACTGATTTCCGTGTGAAACACTTACCACATTCCAAACATGGATATGGTTTCTCACCAGTGTGGATTCTCCGATGTTTGACAAGAATGGATTTCTGTGTAAAGCATTTCCCACAATCAGAACATGAAAATGGCTTTTCACCATTGTGAATTCTCTGATGTTGAACAAGAACTGATTTTTGTGTAAAACATTTCCCACACTCAGAACATGCAAATGGTTTCTCACCTGTGTGAATTCTGTGATGTCTAACAAGATCTGATTTGTGTGTAAAACGCTTATCACACTCAGAACACAAAAATGGTTTCTCACCTGTGTGTATTTTCTGATGTTCAACGAGATGCGATTTCTGAGTAAAACATTTCCCACACTCAGAGCAGCGAAAAGGCTTCTCACCATTATGAATTCTCTGATGTCTAATAAGATTTATGTTCTGGGTAAAAAATTTACCACATTCAGAACATGGAAACATTTTATCACCTCTATGAGCTGTACTATGTGTAACAATATCAGATTTATCTGCAGGAAATTCCTCCTGGTTAGAGGGATCTGATGATATTTCTGCACTGTGATGATCTGGATTTATAAAAGGGATAATGAAGTTTTCTCCTGAAGAATTGTCTATGATATCGTCATCTTCTATTTTACAATCTGGAGATAAAAACAGATGTTCCTCCAAGGAATTCACGCTGCTGTTGTGTCCATCTGCTGGGAATAAAGAAAGGGATATTTTAACTCAAAAGTAAAAGGTATTTCAACTTCATTGTTGCTGACTAATACCTAACGTGAGTTCTGATTGGCTGGGAAGTATGACCGACATATCTTCTGCCCAATAATCAGCAAGAATCTCCCTTCTCACTAGAAATAGAGGATATTGAGTCTACATGTTATCCCGCATGACACTGGCATAACTGAATAATCAAATGTAAATTGCTACAAAGTTTTTTTTTAATATAAAAGGATCCCCCTAAGGTAGGAGTGGGCACTGGCTCAACTTTTAAATGTTCTATTGTGACCGCTAACACATTTAGACATGCGACTACTGCCTTCATCACATCTGTATGCAGTAATTTAGGTTCAGAACTAGATGTAGCAGTAAAATCAAGTGCAGACCCAAGTATCCCTACGGTGGAATCAGATTACAAAAAGTTTCCCAAACAGGGTATGAAATCAAGAGAAATAAATTGCTATGAGAACAGAAGAAAAATTAAGTTCTGACGATTGTTACATTCGTAGCTGCAGATAAATGTGTCCGTTTACATTGCTCACATCCATTAAATAATAGCCATCTGACTAAAGGCTGTCATTGAACAGGTAGTTCACCAGGACCAGGCCTGTGGCATTCCTGGCAGATAGACTTGCCCTATTCATGGACAGGGTCCACTACATCAAGGATCACCGCATGCTGGTGGCACCAGTCAGACTTGATCAGGAAAAGGCCTTTGACCGTGTTTCACATGAGTTTATGCATAGGGCACTGCAGACTTTTGTTTTTGGAGAAATGTTTTGTTCGTATGTTAACCTTATGTACCTTGACATTTACAGTTCACTGATGGTGAACGGCGAGAAAACTGACTCCTTCCCTGATCTGTATGGGGGTCAGATAAAGCTGCCCTCTTTCACCTCTCCTTTTGTTTGTTTTATATAGTGCTCTTCGTAATGTGCATCGGACAGAATCCAGCGATAATAGGGATCACTGCATCGGGTCCCAACTGAGAAGAGGCCAGGTGCTCCTTCTACATGATTGACGTCACTGTCTTCTGCACTGACCAGCGTTCGGTGTCAGCACTCGTCCAGAACTTTGGACAAGCTTCAGGGGGAAAGGACAACTGCAGGAAAGCAAAAACTATGCTCATCGGGCAGTGGGATCTGTCATCTCCCGCTTCTTTCCCCTTCACAATCAAGTCCACTTCACCAAGACTCTGGGAGTCTGGTTTGGTGGAGAGGACACGGCCCTGAAATTATGGGAGGGAAGACTTGCGACAGACAGAAAAATGGACTGTGGAGCCTCAGCGATCTTACCTTGAAAGGGATAGCATTGGTCCTTCCGTTTTGCAGTGCACCACCCATGCGTGGCTACCCCTAGCTGCGGTCTGCAAGACCATCACAAGAACTTCCATTTTACCTGGGGCTAAAGCGGTCAGAGTAAAGCGGAACAGAGATACCTAATATCCCCAATATGTTGCAAGCCTTGTTTGTGTGCAACTGTATCTGCGGGACTCTTTGCGAAAAGAAGAACAGCTCTGCTGGCAATTACATGTCTCACTTTTTCGTCTGCCCCAGTCTACTGTATCCATCCACTCACAACACAATCTCTGGGGCCCCTCAGCAGGAAAGACAGTTACTGGGTCCAAGAAAAAAAGTAATATAACTATCTGTATGTTTCAGCTCTTACTAGAGATGATACTTCAGCTGTAGTTAGAGCAAACAAACAGTTGCTGTAAAAAATAATATATTTGTATTGTCCCCCTATGTCTATCCTGAACTACTGTAGGACATTCTAAAAAGAATTGATAAAAGTAAAAAAAAAAAAAAATAAGTAAAAACCCAAACAAAAAACAACAACAACTAATTACTTAGTGATTAGAACACATTACAAATATTAGGTATCAAATTTATCATTAGAGATACGGAAAACCATTTATGGATACAACTCCAGTGGCACACAAGATGCTTGCAATGATGTAATCATGGAAAAGTGTATTTCTTCACTATTTTGCCCAATTTAAATTTTTTTAACTCTAAAAAAAAACCTAAGATTTTATTTACAAATTCACTCCGATGTCCTAACAAATCATGGAATTAAATGTCATTTAACCAGCACATACCAAAAATGTAGAATAAACCAACCAATCATTCACGGGTTTAGTATGAATAAAAAATAATACCAACAATAATATTATTATTAAAAGGCTCTGAAAGAAACAGAAGAAGGAAGTGTGGTATTTTGCTCATATCCCACAAACAGGGATAAAGGAGTAAAAAGGATATAGTCGTCAGGACCAACCCTACCAGTCAACACAGCTCACTTACAGATCCATATAGTACTCCAATATAACTTACTAGGAGTCAGGTCCCAGAAATTTCACAACAGTCTCCGACAATCAGCAGTTTATGGCAAGCTCCACCATAAGTAATCAACAAATTAATACCATGGCAGCAGATGCCAGGGGGTTAATCCTCCCTTCCAACCGATTCAGCACGTGAAAGAAAAAAACCTCCGGAAGGTACAAAAAAAAACAAAAAAAACAAAAACTGTCTGATACGTACCCTTACTTTGGATATGACCTAAACCCCAAATGATTCTTAAATGTTGCACGGTGGGTTACATTAATATGTTTCTCCTTTGGAGTACAGAATGGTTTATGGGACACTTCCTGGCTTTCATCCCCCTCAAGTTAGCAAGTCAACATCACAAATGCTTGTAAAGGGGATAAAAGGAGTTACTCTTCACCAACAGGGATTCGGAATCTCATTAATCAGTTCACACCACGATTGTTCTCCCTGGACTTTAATAGACAGTGAGGCCCCAGCCTAGCATGGAAGGACTGCACGTCAAGAGAATCTGGTCCCTACCCATCTATATCCGACTAACACAGCCAAGCATCCCTAACCTGTGGATAACCCTGCAGGGAGGGATTCCCACCGTGGGAATATTGGACACTTTAAAAGAGTCTGTAGGAGAGACAAAGTGACAAGGGGGTCTTCAAGGATTTCTTGAGCTTGGTGTAGAGATTTGTCTGTCGCCTGCTCCACTGTGATTCCTGCATCTGAGGGTGTTCTTCTGCTGGAGCATGGAGACTGGGGTTCAGATCCTTATCACGTTGATTGAGAGCATTGGCCGACTGGCCAGGAACATCAAGAGATGAAGAAGTACAGCAGAGATATTTCACTTGCAGCGTGTTCGAGAGTTTGGAACTTTGCGCAGTGGTATTTCCCCCGCGGCTGGACCACAGAATAACCCCAGCCCTTTTTCTGGCCTGTCTGGACTCCAAGGACTGTTTCATTTATAGCTGTTCTGTAATAAGAGGTTTTTGGGTGTGATTTAGAGTGTGGCGAATACTTATGGCATTGATTTAAAGTATACATCTTTTTGTGGATATTGTTTGCATTAGACGTTCATCTTTTGTAATAAAGGTACAGTTGTATCCTTCCTATCTTTGTCTGTGTGATGACGAACCCCTAGATACAATGACTTTCCTCTGGGTGCCTACTCTAACATCCTGGTATCATCAGAACTTCTAAGACTAAGTTCAAATCCCATGGAGCAGAGAATGCAATTAAACGGTCTGTTCTCTTTGCTACATGCATGAGCCGTATCACAAATTCATCCAACACAATTTCTTGTGGAGTAATGCTTTAAATCAGAAATCTGTATTTTTAGTCCCTTATCTAAATTTCCTGTGGAAACTGTAGGCCGACTATTTGGTCTGGTGTTCTTCAAAAGTACACCAGTCTGAACCCCAGTAGGAGACCTATCTCCCCCTGCACCACATGTTTATCGTCTTTGAGTTACTAACCAATCCTCCACCCCCCCCCCTCTTACTTCATCTCATCTATATCATCACCATTTATTTGTATAGCGCCACTGATTCCGCAGCGCTGTACAGAGAACACATTCACATCGGTCCCTGCCCCATTGGAGCTTACAGTCTAAATTCCCTAACATATACACACAGACAGAGAGAGAGAGAGAGAGAGAGAGACAGACTAGGATCAATTTCGATAGCAGCCAATTAATCTACTAGTATGTTTTTGGAGTGTGGAAGGAAACCGGAGCACCCGGAGGAAACCCACGCAAACACGGGAGAACATACAAACTCCACACAGATAAGGCCATGGTCGGGAATTGAACTCATGACCCCAGCGCTAACCACTTAGCCACCATGCTGCCCATAGATAATGTTCTTTTAATGTTCGTTAATGCTCTTTTGCTCTGTGTTTTAATGCTCAACAATGTTATACCTATTTGTATATTGTGTTTTGTATCCTGCATTCACAAACCTAATAAAAAAAGTTTTATTCAAAAGAAGTACACCAGCTGCAGATTGTTTCTGGCTTTTAACCTACCAGGACTCTGAGCTCGGATACCATATTTGCTCTGGAAGTAGAAGACTTGGACATACATGATGATTCCATGGCTGTTTATTTCCAACTGGATCACTTCCGCAAGCTATGGCCTTTGTAGCCAAAAGGGAAGACTCACAATGACTTTAACAGAATCCTTTCCTATATTTGTATAGGACCTTGGAAATCAAAGGGTTTGGAGGGAACACATACCCTAGATTTATGTGCTATGTAACTGATAGAGCATCTACTTCTTCTGCTATGTTGTTAACATACCATGAGGAGAATTGTCTTACCTTAGAGTTCACTCCTGTTGCTATAAGTTTTATCTGTGGGTACCCCCCACTTGTTCACAATCTTCTTGGATATCTTTTCATTCAAATCCTATTCTCCTGGGTGCAGCGTTTAACAAATCTATTCTGACATTATCTATTCCGGCTATGTAGGCTGCATATAGACCTTCCAGGACATTTTCTACCCATTGTAATAACGGCCTGACAGCTCTCATCATCATATGGCTACTGGTACCTCCTGGGCGGTTGATGTATGCCACTACTGACTATCACATATCGCCCCAATACAAGGGGCTTGATACTCTCACCTGCCAACAGTGGAGATCCCCGACAGCGTTGGGCGCAGAGTCTGTCTGATGGCCATCATGATTCGGGATCTGCGCATGCGTAGATTCATCCTGTCAGATAGAACTCCTCTCTGCTCCCATTCGTCCAGCCTGTCATCATCTCACTATTTAAGACACCTGGGCCAACACTCAGTTGCCTGTTCTTTTTCAGCCCTGACTGTGTGAAGACTTGGATCCTTTCCTTGATATCAACTCACAGAGTTACCAACCTTTCCAGCATCTCAGCTCAGCTGCACCAGTGTATCTAATCTACAGTTTTCAGCTCACAGAGCTCTCCTACCGGTTCCTGTATTTCTGATGTCTGATTCAGCTCTGCTTATTACGGGATATCAGCTCACAGACTTTACCATCCTTTCCAGCATCTCAGCTCAGCTGTTCAGTGTGACTAATTTACAAGATCTCTGCTCACAGAGTCCCCCTACCTGTACCTGTATTTCTGCTTGACAAACCTAGGAACCATATTCCCTGCCGTGAATCGTGATACTGACATGACGCTCTACTATGATTTTCCAGAATTTAAGACACGCTTTGAATACTGCCAACATTTCACGAACATCTGATGACAACTCTTCTACAAGCTACAGCGACAACCCCTGCAGTGGCTTCTAGGTGACAACAGCGAGCCCCCCATCCAGTCCTGCTAGCATCTGTACAAATGATAACCCGATTGTGGACTGCAAATGTTTTTCCAAATGGTACCCAGGAACCTGTTATCCAAACTAAAACTTTTTGCCTTTCTCTAGGGACAATAACGAACTTCTTTCCTTCCGTGTGTAGACGAACAAAGATATTTTAGCCTTTGAGATGCTATAAATAACCTTTTCTCCACTTGCTGACGATCTAGTCATTTACAGCTTGAGTTATTGTTGAAGTAGCTTGATATGCTGCTCCCCTAATCTTTTCATTATCAAGATAATATGTCAGAATTCCGTCTTGTCTTAGTAACGCAATTACTACAACCTGGATTTTGGCAAATGTCCTTGATGCTTTCAACAACCGGAAAGGGAGCTTCTGATTTGGAAATGTTGGCTGAAAAATCCAGAACCTTAGAACTTCTTTGTGATCTCAGGTACATGAAGGCATGCATGTCAAAATTGACTGTTGCGAGAAAAATCCCCCACCCCTCTGTATTCACATCTTGAATTGCCTGGTTTTTTTATTAAAATAAATTTGCCGAAGTTCTGTAAATCTGGAATTGTGCGATAACCACTGTCGTGTTTTGCCACAATGAAAAACTCTGGAAAAGGAACCTGTTTTTCTCTGCTGAATAGAAACTTTGAGTCACTGCAAAATGTCCAACATGGACGATTATTTTTGTGAAGTAGTTGGGAGATTGGGATATTTTAACCCTTCACTTTTGACTGGTGAATATCTCACAAATTTATATACATGCCCTCGCATAACTGTTGTGAAGACCCACGCGTCTACTGAGAGTGCAACCTTTCAAGCTGTAGCTGCCTACGATTCTCTAAAGGTACAATGATATCTTTCAGCCACACAATTAATTTTGCCATTTGGAGGGGATGGTTTCTGTTGCACATTTGCACACAACTTATACATAACTTTCCAGTGTATACTTCTAGAAGAAAACTTGTTACAAGAGGCAGAAATAAGTTCTCTCCAAAGGCCGTAGAAGTGGATTTTCTTCTTAAAAGTTGTTGCAGAGGATCTGAATATAAAAAATATATCAGCCTATACTTAGCGCTTCACCATCAATTGCTGCTAGAAAAATTTCCGTATGAGAATCAATTCAGCGCCATTGGTTTCTCAAGTGACAGATATAGATATTGTTCTAATGGTGGTACTTAACACAATCCAATTTAATGGTAGATCTTCAGAATACCTCAGTAGCAAATATGGGGAAAAAAGAGAAAGAAGAAGTTACACTATGTGATATAATCACTCCTTCAATCAAACAAACCTAATTGTCCCCCGATCTTCATATTATGCACAGCTATTATCATTTTCCTATGGATGCTTTACCATTATCAATATATGTCTGGAAACATAGAGGAGAAACAACACTTCCTTCCCCCAAGGTAATGGACTTAATTAGATTATTACCTGAATTAGATTCTTTCAATGTTCACGTAATAGGTGCTTGTGATGAAAATCGAGATAATTTAACTCCCCAGAAGCAAAGGGACTAGTTTCACCTTGGTTCATAGATGTCATGCAAAGAGAAAAATATACAGGACCTAGCGTAGTGCGTTTAAAAAATTCTCACAGTTTCATTTGTCATACATACACACATAAAAAAAATCCTATTATTTACGAAAAACAGGTCACAGCCCCAAGGATTGCAGTTGCTCATACAGGAGTAACAGAAGACATTTCGCAAGTAAACATTAGACCAACGTACACCCTGGTTGTCAGCAAGCGGATTCTCGGCAAGGATGTTATCGTCCAGAATAAGCAGTCTTTTTCCAATAGTACACCCACCAACGCGTTTCGACTACAAATTGAGTCTTTTTCAAGGTAGTGTATCGATAAATTCAGAGGTTCTATTTATATCCCTATCCTCTAATCACATGACCTTTCAATACAATTTTTTCGTAAAACACAAATATACAAAAAAAAAAGAAAAAGAAAAGTACAATAAATCAATCGGCAGGATTACAATATTTCACGTGGACAATAATTTTCATGATAAAATATACAAAATATAGACATCCAATGTTTAAAATAAACTAGTTAAATTAATATAGCTCACCACTTCATAAAATGAATAAATCTTATATTCTCCTACTCGGAATGCGGGGATGAAAACACTGATCTTTAATATCCAAGATATATAAAGATAAGCACCGCATCTAAATAGATATTCCATACCTCTATATCAAAATAACCAAGCCTCATTCTGGCTTGTCCGTAGGTCAATACACGCATGCACCACAGTGAATGCAACGTTGGCCGTGCATTCTAAGCCTCAATTTTAAATTCTCCACGTCTTGGATTACCAATAGTTTACCACACATGTGTGGACACCTGGATTCATAAAATATCAAATTAGTTAATAAATACATCGGGTTAAAAAACATCACTCCAACTTCCGAGTATAAACAAACAAAAATCACGGTCCTAAATTTTGAGAAGTATCTACAGAATAAACAATAACATTTCTTCTTATCTATAAGAGGTGATGAATCTGATGATTCCAATCTTCTCCCTTTTTCAATTATGGTTGTCGCTGATGTCAAAGGCGTATAATTGGATTAACAAAAGTATATTGGTTAATATTGTTTTATTGGGAGATTGCACTCCTTATGCCACGCTACACGGGGCATGGCGCTATCACGCAGTAAAATCCGCACGCACACACTCACACTACAACATTTAGTTATTTATATATTTCATATTTATTAAGGTTCCAATCCACATTCATTTATTAGTAAAATGTATTAGATTGTATATTTATTCATATATAATACTGTAGTAAAGGTTTTTATGGTTCAGGTGTTTTAAAAGATAAAGAGTTTGGTCTCATATTAAAGCTTATTTCACCAGCATTAACCCGGTGTGGACGGAATAGCGATCGCATCTAGCGATCTCAAGATACAAGCAATATGAGATTAATGCTAAAAAAAATACTTTGTGTGGGTCAGTTTGAACTGGTCATTCAGAGTCAAATCATGGGAACAATAGGGTGGGGGATGTTCCCCTCACCCTTTGTAAAGATCAAATGAACTGACCTATAACTTGCAAAGCACTGGAATGCCATCAACCACCGGACTAATGAAGACCTTACTAAGTGTTAGGTGGACAAGTATATACAAGCATGCTGGTTTTTTGTTCTCTCTCTCTGAACCTGGCTACATGTAAGCATTGCTTTGTTCCATGGACCTCGGTGAAGCTCTATAAGGAAAATATAATGTATTCAGTGTTTTCATACTTTCCTGCTTTAATGTAACATCTTTAATAGGTATCATGTATCGGCTATATTGTACTGTATTGTACTTATTTATTGAACTGCTAAACAAATTGCTTTTGCTAAATAAATTGCTTGTGCTTCGGAAACACAATACAATCGCTTGGGCAATGCTTATTTGAAAACGATAAAATTACTTTAATACTTACTTTGAGTGATTGAAAGAATCTATTTTGTAAGTTTATTACCTTGGGGGAAGAAAGTGGTGGGTTAAGAACAACAGAATTGTTTCTCCTCTATGTTTCCATACATATATTGATAATGTGAAAGCATCCATGGGAGACTGATAATAGCTGTGCATAATATGAAGATCGGGGGACAATTAAGTTTGTTAGGTTGAAGGAGTGATTATATAGCATAATGTAACTCGTTGATTTTATTTATTTTTTGTATAATTTTGCACCATCAATTCTTCTCTCTTTTCCTGCAGAGGATCTGCACAGAACAAAGCTAAGAAAATTAAAAAAAAAACCAAAACATTCTATACTAAAGAGAAACTCCCTGTAGATCACCCTACTCTGTGTTTTCTTTTCAGTGCTGACTCTTGAATGTGAGGATTAACCCCTTGGCATTCGCTGCCTTGGAGGAGAAAAAAAAGAAAGCCATGATTAATGACGATAGGAGAATTTAAAACACTTGCTTTATTAATACATACTTCCCCTAATAAGCGGCAGCATGACCAGGTTGTTTATATGGAAAAACAATTGTGTCATCTACTTGGAAGGAAATACATCACTACCTAAAGTCAAACACGGCAAGGAACCTTCCTCGTGAACCCAAGCTGATCAGAGAGAACGGTGAATGTGGCTGACAGTGTGAACTACACTGTATATTTCAGAGTGCAGGGGTAAGTGATGCTGTGAAAGACTCCTTGATACATATGCAAACCGAGGGGGGTGTTTCCTAGTAGCTGGACACCCCCTCCAAGCCTGGGGCACTGTATAATTGAGGTGGCTGGACCCTGCTTCCACTTCACACGGCTCTGCTTGAAAAGGGAGAGCTGTGTGCACCTAACAGTAGTCCACGCAGCATCGCCCATGTATATTATGGAGATAGGGAGAGTTGGAGAGCAGCCAAGCACTGTCTAATATTATAGCCACGCCCCCACGCGTGCTTGTCGCCCACTGGCGGTGTGGTAACCCCCTCTCTACAAATCCTGCGTTTGCCCCTGTTGATACTAAAACCTGGACTCTGAAACTTGAGACTTGTACAGGCCTTGCTGTAGAAAACCCAGCAAACAAGGAAAAAGGAGAGATACACCAACAAGAAGAGTCCCTTAATTACCCTCTTGTTGATGGACACGTCTACCATTGACGTTGGACATATGAAGCTTTTTCCACTGGAGGGTCACTTTCTAAAACACACCCTAACTTTTGGTTTCGCCATCACAGACGAAGAGGACAATCATTGTTGCATTGGTAATCTGTATCAATAGAGGTGGAGGAGAACTATCCAGGAGATCCAACTAATGAATAAGTAGAAGGTAAAGGGCTCAAAAATCAAAAACATTGAGCCTGTATTCTTGGGTGGGAAGAAGTGTCCAATATCTATGAATGTGACATGTTAGGGAGTAAATCACTGCTCCCACCCAAGGACATTGTTGTTACTATAATGATTTGGAAAACCCAAGAGCGTCAAGCTTGAATAATAGATCAGTTTCAGGGAGCAAAGCAGTGAGTGGTGTTACAGAGTAATGATGTGTGATACAGCTGGGCACTAGCGAGAAGAGAGAGGATTTCTTGCCTGACAATCATCTGGAAAACTGAACACGAAACTAGGTGCCCTGATGACCACGGGCATGTTACCATGGGTGTGTTACAGTGCCTGTAGGAGAACAAAAATGGGCCACCACCGAATCTTTGATAAGACTTCCGATGCAATGAAGAGACTTAGAATAATTCTATATTAGGATTGGTACAATGCTGGGTCCATACTTAGTCATCAATTTCAAAGAAAGATTTGAAGGCTTAAGAACTTTGAAAACCTACACTTGAAATCAATAAATCTAGTAATATGGAGTCTGGCAGAAGATCTGGGTCACCAGCATCTCATTTAATAAAGCCTTGACAACATTAGGGCTGAATGATAGTTCTTATGATATGAAGAGTAAGAGAAGGTTAGTCAGAAAATTCTTCTGAAGACAACATCTTCTGGGGAAGAGCATCAGAGTCCAAAGTGGTAGGAGAAGACTATGAGCAATTTCTAGAGCTGTAACACAGTCTGGAGCCAGTAACATGGCAAGTAAACAGGGATCTGCCTTAAATGTATAAGTTGGAAGTGGTACCAGTAATTGTACAGCCTCCAATGGAGCAGGTACGGAAGAAACTTGTTCGTAAGACAAATCTTAAAAAAAAAAGAAAAAAAGAAAAAAAAAACACCTAGTCAAAAGGTGTGAGTCCCATTCTTTAAATAGTAGTTGATGGTATCATTGAAGTATAGTCAACTAAAGAGTTAGAAAACAGAGTAGCAGAAACAAAAGAGCATACATTGCACTCAGGCTTGTGGAGCTCAAACAAACTGTCCTCACTATATTTAATCGGGTTTATACAAAGGTTCTGAAGAGACGGAACAAAGAGAATGTGTAACTCTTTTCTGTATTTAATGTTTATTACTCACCTGTGCCGATATCTGTAGGTATGTCCTCCTCCTCCTTACGCTGCTGGTTGTCTATCATATACATCTCATCTTCTACCTCAATATGTTCTACTTTAATATCAATCAGATCTTCATCCTAAAAGAGCCCAAAAATCCATGTTCAATAAATTGAGTTTAAAAAAAAGAATAACAGTGCATAAGATCAGTGTCATATAGTGTCACTTTGGTATATAGGGAGACCCTCAATTTTATCTACCTGATACTCCTGTGGGATACTGTGAGTTTCCTCTGTATTTTCCTGTGAATAAAGACGGGAACATCTCTCTGGGGTATTTCTATTACTGTATCCATCTGTAGGAAACACACAGTGACTGAAAACATTTTTTATATGATGTGAGTATCTTGGAGGCCCTCAAAACTGCTCTGTCCTTTACCATAAAAATATTCTCTTACCCAGTGATATGAGGGTCTGGTGATTCCCCACAATCACTTCCTTCTTTATATCTCTGTCTCCTTCTAAATACTCCCATTCCTGCATTGAGAAATAGACAGTGACATCCCGACACCTTATAGGAACCTGACACACACAATGATACAGTCATCACCCAGACACATCCCCTGGTGTTACTGTATAATGTCCCATTCCCAGCAGTCACCTCTCCAGTCAGCAGCTGAATGATCTTGTTGGTGAGTTCTAGAATCCTCTGGTCATTGTTTCTCTCATGTATCAGTGAGTGAGGTGGAGGCTCCGTGATGGGGCTCTGGGTTCTGTTCCATCGTCTTGAAACATGGGAATGACTCCTGTGTGCCACATATTCATCAGTTGTTTTCTTCACAACTGTGTAATCCTGTATGTCGACAGAAACATTAATAAATATCAATCATAGCTTTGGGCTTCCTATATTACTACACAAGGTCAGTGTATGTATGTATGTATGTATGTATGATGCCACTGTGACACTCCCAGAATCCCTCACTTCTCCAGTCAGGTTCATGTTTTATTAATAGAGATAATAGTGATGTCACTGTGACATTCCCAGAATCCCTCACTCCTCCAGTCAGGTTCATGTTTTATTAATAGAGATATTAGTGATGCCACTGTCACACTCCCAGAATCCCTCACTTCTCCAGTCAGGTTCATGTTTTATTAATAGAGATAATAGTGATATCACTGTGATATTCCCAGAATCCCTCACTCCTCCAGTCAGGTTCATGTTTTATTAATAGAGATAATAGTGATGTCAATGTGATATTCCCAGAATCCCTCACTCCTCCAGTCAGGTTCATGTTTTATTAATAGAGATAATAGTGATGTCACTGTGATATTCCCAGAATCCCTCACTCCTCCAGTCAGGTTCATGTTTTATTAATAGAGATAATAGTGATGTCACTGTGATATTCCCAGAATCCCTCACCTCTCCAGTCAGCAGGTAGATGATCTCCAGGGTGAGGTTTAATATTCTCTCAGTCATGTGACTCCTGTCCGTGTCCATGCTGTGGACTCTGAGAATGGCCTTTGTTCCTTCTGGGCGTGGCTGACCTTGAGGTGACCGCTGCAGGCAAAAATAAAAAATAAAAAACTTTCACTGGTAATAATGACCCATAGGCCAATACTGGGAAACAGCTAGGTCCAAATGCAAATCTAAAGTGAAATAAACAATGGAAGGAACTAGAAGCCCTGCATGAATGTATCCCGCACAGCTTAGATCAGGACAGTTTTCAAACATTCAAAAAAACATGTATTAGTCACTTATACACAGGAAAACGTAAAATGTTAAGATCTTGCATTTAAGACAGGACACAATATCACTAAGTATTTGATTAGAGGATTCATGTCTGGTGATTTCACTTGGGAGACAAACATCGAGAACATGAGGGTTTTGCACCTGAGAATCTGTTTTTATAACTTTTGCTACGCAGTGCTGCCTCTTTCTACCGTTATGTGTAATGATCACATATTGTACATTTAAGTAGCATAATACAGCAATCTATTCTCTTTTCTTATTATCAGTATAAAAGACCAGTCTACAGACAAGTTATATGAAATGTCTCCAGTGGACTTAGACACAAGTCACAAGTGCCCTCGTACCTTCCCACTACAAAGTCTCCCCACTACCGGTACTAGATCATTGTACCTGTTTTACTTAACTTCAGTTACAGGTTATCAATCAATATATATCTTTATCTCTGTGTCCCTTATCATTATCTCACTGTGTCAATATTTCATGAGTCTGCTTGGTATCTCAGAGTGGCCGAGCAAAGTCAGTAGTCAACAACATAAGCAGTAGGACAAGAGCAGTGACAAAAGAGTCTGTACGTAATAACAAAAAACAAGGATCCGTTCCTACACCTCCTCCCTTGGTGATCTCATCAGCTCCTTTGGCCTTCAGTACCACCTGTATGCTTATGACACTGAAATCTATCTTTCCTCCCCTGACCTCTCCCCTTCCAGTAAGTCTACTGTCTCTTTCTGTCTCTCGGCCATTGTATCCTGGGTGTCCCAGTGCTTTCTTAATTTCATCAATTCCAAGACTGAAATAATTGTTTCCCCCCTCCAGAGGACCCTTTGCTCCCACCCTCTCTCTTTCTGTTGATAACATTACCCTCTTTTCTGTCCCTCAAGTCCGCTGCCCAGCAGCCATCGTTGACATCCTCTTCTTCAAACCTTACATTCAGTCCAAATACTGCTACCTCCACCTCCGAAATATAGCCAAAATCCGGCACTATCTCACCATGGAAGCCACCAAAACTATTATTCACTCCTTTGTAATCACTCACCATTACTATAACCTCCTTCTCTCTGGCTTCCCCAACTCCTGCCTTGAGCCTCTTAAATCTATTCTCAATACTGCTGCCTGCCTTATTTTTCTCTCCCACGTCTCTATCTCTGCCGTCCCTCTCCGCCAGTCGCTACATTGGTTTCTGTATCCTACAGAATTAAAATGTAAAGTCCTCACCTACAAAGCTCTCAACCAATGCCCCCCCTACATCTCCAACCTCATCTATAACTCCGCTCCCCCTATTTCTATCTTCCTCTTGCCTTTAGGATGCAAGCTCTCACCAGCAGGGTCCTCTTTCCTCCTTCTACTATTCAATCACCCTCTGTAACTCTTGGCCGGCTTCCCTAGCCCTGTTTTCAAAGGCCTACTTCACGTTGGACATTAACATCACTCTCACTCAATGTTCCGTAATTAATTTGATCTACACTACCGTGTTATATGTGTATTATTTGTTTAATCGGTATGTCTGGGCTTTACATTGTTTTTCAATTTGTTTCATATTATGTAACATGTTATAGATCATTGCTGTCTATTTATTGTGTACTACTGTATATGACAAGTTTAGCACCCCAGACCCTTTGTGGCGCCTTATTAATAAAATATATTATTATAATTAAGTAGAGAGAGTACAATGACCAGAGTTGATAAATAAAGACAGCCCGGTCCCCTCCTCAATATTTGCACAGACAGGGCCTTCAAGTGCCGCAGCTTCCAGAGTTGCAGTCCAGTGGCTGTGCCGCACTTTAGCCACTGTATCCCTGGTCACTGTTTCTGTACAGCTGACCAGACGACCCTTCAGGAAGCCCTGCTGAGAGAGGGAGACGGGATTCAGCAGAGTAGGGCCTGCACCCGCTCTGAGTAAAGCAGTGTTCTCATAGAGAACAATACTAGTGAAATCAAAGACGCTAAAATGAAAATAAAGGTTAAATAAAAATAAATTGCTGCCGAGCAGAAACAACAACAGGTGCCCTATTACTAAGGCCACTAAAATACAAACTAAATACTGTTAGCGGAAGGGGCATAGAGAGGGAGGCATAAAGTATTCGCGTAGATTAGTGACTTACTAACAGCACAGTGCCCCCTATACAACATGGTGAAACAGTGTCCCCACCAAAAGGAATGAGAAAGATAAGTTTGAAACCTTCATCCTAAAGAGAAAACTCCCATAATATTAAACTTAACAGTTTCACTAAAAACTGAAATTTTTAACACCACAGAATGACACTGCCACCTATATCAATGAGAGTACAGCCTACACCATTTACCTGGCCAGGAAAGGACATAGGAGCCTGCGGACAATGCAACAAGTGATGAAGACTCAGTCAAACACCACGTGAAAATTTTCAACTCTCTCAACCTTCCAGGAATATCTGCTCGTACACTGACACTAAAGACTGTAGTCTCCTTTATGTTGAAATACAAAGCCCCACAACAAAACCCAGCTGCAAGTACGCGACTGACACCCCACATCAGAGGGGCCGACATAATAGCAATAAACACACAATAGGGTGCACGGTGTCTGCAGACCACTTATACCCAGCGACCACCCCTTGGATTTTAAACATCTGCAGTTCACCGTCCAGCTGTGTATTGCCAACAACATCAACAAAGCTTAAAAATGGCCGTGAGCAGCTTGCAGAACCTGTGCTTCTCACATGGACAGATGTATGTCACCTGCATGACAGCCAGCAACAAGACCCTCCACTTCCTGACACCTACATAGTGTTGTTTACAAGGAAACATTGAAATATATTAAAAAAAAAAATGACAATTTTGTCAATCAAGTAGAATTAAATTAAAAGAATTTGTTTGGTAAATCTAAGCAAAAAAATTTTAGTATTGTATATACAGAATAATAGCAACAATATATTTTATTTACTGAATAACCATGTCTAGAATATATATAATACATATTATTCAGTAACAATATCTTTAGTTTATATACTGAATTACAATGCCTCTCTATTTTATATATACTGAACAACAGTGACTATATATACACACACACACATATATATATATATATATATATATATATATATATATATATATATATATATATATCTATATATATATCATACTGTCTATATTGAATGACAACAATTATATCTATATATTATACACTGTGTATATTGAATGACTTTGGCTATATTTGTTATACACTCAATATAATGAATAACTGACTATATCTATATATTATACAAATGTATATACTGAATGACAGGGACTGTACATTGATTATATACTGTATATGCGATATGAAAATTACTATCCCTATATATTATATATAATGAACAACAATGACAGTATCTATGTATTATACACTGTGAATAGTAAGTAACAGACACAATTACTATACATTATATACAGAAATACATTTATATAGGATACCTCTGGCTCTCAGGATGAGACGCTGGCTGATGACGTCACTGCTAATGGCCGGGACAGCGCAGAGCATTGTGGGCGATGTAGTTTTTGCAATTATACCCGGCTGGACTCCTCCCCCGCATCCAGATCACATGACCCTGACGTCACATGTTCTCAACCTCTTCAGAGACCCAGTGATTATATATATGTTTAATATCACTATGTTACCTCTACACATATATCCTATATATACATATATATTCCTCTCACATAATACACTGTGTGTTATGTAACTAATGTCTTATTATATCTTACTATACATACTATATGTGTAATATCACTATATGTTACCTCTACACATATATCCTATATATACATATATATTCCTCTCACATAATACACTGTGTGTTATGTAACTAATGTCTTATTATATCTTACTATACATACTATATGTGTAATATCACTATATGTTACCTCTACACATATATCCCATATATACATATATATTCCTCTCACATAATACACTGTGTTATGTAACCAATGTCTTATTATATCTTACTATACATACTATATGTGTAATATCACTATATGTTACCTCTACACATATATCCTATATATACATATATATTCCTCTCACATAATACACTGTGTGTTATGTAACTAATGTCTTATTATATCTTACTATACATACTGTATGTGTAATATCACTATATGTTACCTCTACACATATATCCCATATATACATATATATTCCTCTCACATAATACACTGTGTTATGTAACCAATGTCTTATTATATCTTACTATACATACTATATGTGTAATATCACTATATGTTACCTCTACACATATATCCTATATATACATATATATTCCTCTCACATAATACACTGTGTGTTATGTAACCAATGTCTTATTATATCTTACTATACATACTGTATGTGTAATATCACTATATGTTACCTCTACACATATATCCCATATATACATATATATTCCTCTCACATAATACACTGTGTGTTATGTAACCAATGTCTTATTATATCTTACTATACATACTATATGTGTAATATCACTATATGTTACCTCTACACATATATCCCATATATACATATATATTCCTCTCACATAATACACTGTGTTATGTAACCAATGTCTTATTATATCTTACTATACATACTGTATGTGTAATATCACTATATGTTACCTCTACACATATATCCCATATATACATATATATTCCTCTCACATAATACACTGTGTGTTATGTAACCAATGTCTTATTATATCTTACTATACATACTATATGTGTAATATCACTATATGTTACCTCTACACATATATCCATATATACATATATATTCCTCTCACATAATACACTGTGTGTTATGTAACCAATGTCTTATTATATCTTACTATACATACTATATGTGTAATATCACTATATGTTACCTCTACACATATATCCTATATATACATATATATTCCTCTCACATAATACACTGTGTGTTATGTAACCAATGTCTTATTATATCTTACTATACATACTATATGTGTAATATCACTATATGTTACCTCTACACATATATCCTATATATACATATATATTCCTCTCACATAATACACTGTGTTATGTAACCAATGTCTTATTATATCATACTATACATACTATATGTGTAATATCACTATATGTTACCTCTACACATATATCCATATATACATATATATTCCTCTCACATAATACACTGTGTGTTATATAACCAATGTCTTATTATATCTTACTATACATACTGTATGTGTAATATCACTATATGTTACCTCTACACATATATCCTATATATACATATATATTCCTCTCACATAATACACTGTGTTATGTAACCAATGTCTTATTATATCATACTATACATACTATATGTGTAATATCACTATATGTTACCTCTACACATATATCCATATATACATATATATTTCTCTCACATAATACACTGTGTGTTATGTAACCAATGTCTTATTATATCTTACTATACATACTGTATGTGTAATATCACTATATGTTACCTCTACACATATATCCTATATATACATATATATTCCTCTCACATAATACACTGTGTTATGTTACCAATGTCTTATTATATCTTACTATACATACTATATGTGTAATATCACTATATGTTACCTCTACACATATATCCTATATATACATATATATTCCTCTCACATAATACACTGTGTGTTATGTAACTAATGTCTTATTATATCTTACTATACATACTGTATGTGTAATATCACTATATGTTACCTCTACACATATATCCATATATACATATATATTCCTCTCACATAATACACTGTGTTATGTAACCAATGTCTTATTATATCTTACTATACATACTGTATGTGTAATATCACTATATGTTAGACTGGAGGTCTGAGATTAACAAGCATCCCTGAATTTGTGGTTATTAACCACAAGGACTGAAATGATATTAAACCTTGTAAGAGAGGTAGAAAACAGCTGTATAAATTTCAGAGCAAAATAATCAACTCTCTTTTAAGACCAAATATTGCAGAAGATAAAAATCTATTACACTGACTTAAAGGTATTTTAGAAAAATAATCAAGGTTTTACATGAATTAGAAAGACAAATTCCAATGGTCAGATAGTAATTCCAACCCAATAGTCCATTAACTGCATCCAAGTTAATTTAAAATATTTACAGAAAAATGAAGTCCTGTAGACATTGATGTAAAGAGGATTCCAAATTTGGCTGCCAGGATATTAGGATTAGGAGTGGAACATTAATTAACGCCGTCTGCAATAGTGAAAAGCAGGGTTTCCCCAAAGACTAGGACAGTGGTACTCACCTGGAAGACCACTGCCGATAGCTGTCTGGACCCTGCATCTCTGCAGCTTTAGGTAGAACCATAGACGTGCACACAGGGTGCAATGTCGGACCTCACGTCCTCCTCCTAACCTTTTTTTAATATGTTTTTATCGAGTGGCAGAGTTGAGAGCTCTGCAATAAGTGTCTGCTCAGAACACAAGCACCTAACACCCAAGAATGCCGTGCATGTCATCGAGCCTTTAAAATTTGGTCAGAGGAAATTGTCTATTCCTCAAGATCAACTAACAGTGCAGAACGGATGTATGGTCACTTCATCTTTGAAACAGCACCGTACCCAGGAGAGTGAGCTGGTGGTTCATAAAGAATGATGATGAAAGGGGTTTAATGATTGATGGATGAATGTTCGTCTTGGGTGCACACCCTAATATAATGTGCTAAATCTCCATGGTTAGAAACCTTTGTCTAACAGTAAATTCAGGCAAGCAAACTTTACCCTAATACTAGATACTAGAGTATTAGGACCTTTATTTACCTGTGTAGTGTTTTTATGGATATATAGGAGGTTCATATAGAGGCTAGAAAGAGATCCTGCACAAAGGTGTTGTCATGTGTCCTTGACCCCTCTGAGATAGAGACGTTATCTTATAACTTGCAGGACCGTGTAGAATGTGGTTTCAGAGACCTGAAATGTTCAGCTGTCCAAAGACTGTTCTCACAAACCTCTCCTAATTCTTTAAGACCATGTCTTATTTCAGTATGCACAGAACAGTTACAGGTCTACAGAAAAGAGTAAAACACAACTCAAAATACACAAATAAGGACAAACAAAACAGCACGTCAAACATGGCTGCTCAATGCCATCATCGGTGAAAAAGAACTACCTTATTAATATTGTTTTTATTTAGCTATGTATGATGCAAAGTTATATTCCAACCTATTATGGAATTAATGGCAAGATTATTTGAAGTACTGCTCATTTAGCTAGTGTTACTTTCTTTGCAAATTCAGTCTTAAAACTGCCATCAAACATGCCTCGACTTGACCAGCTAATTTGCTTGTTTTAGACTAAATAGTCTCTAAATTTTTGCATGTGTGCCGAGCTGTTTCAAGTCATTAGTGGGACCATTACAAAGATTATTGAGACCTCACTTCACTGTGCAGACAGGAGGGGAAACAATTTCACTGGCACAAATTAGCCTGTGGGAGGGGTAATTTCAGGAGGAAGATGAGAGAACTTTTAGGACCAACTTTAAATCAGACTTGGATTAGGAGTAGGGCTGGGATTAAAACTTGTAGATTCAGATTTAGGATACTGGTACCTTAACAAAGCCACCTCAGTTTTCCTAAATACTGGAGAATTAGGTGAAATGTGATTGAACATCACACAGGTCTATACAAAATATATACAATAATACTCTGGCCCAGAAAAATGGTGTCAGAGAATGGCCTGATCTGTTATCCCACTATCATCAGCATCTACCATCTATGACTAGGGATCTGCCCTCTCCACCAATCAGCTCTATCAGTCCCTCGTTGCCTTGGAAATCTGGACAAATTGTCCTACACTGTGAAACATCTAAAAGAAACGTAATGACGTCAGGAACCAGAGGGGATAATGTCACAAATATCCCGGTACCCGCTAATAGTGCAATTTTAAGATGGAGGCAGCTTTCTAGCCAGAAACGATAGCGTCAAAACCAGGTAAAAAAGGTTTGTGCTGTGGAGATTTTTAAATAAATCACTATTTAATGCAATGCAATTGTCTCTGGCTGAAATACCTGCAAACAGGTTTTGCTGTCCTATAACATGTTTTTTTTGGTGGGGGAGAGTATTTTTTTTATATTTGCATCATTCCATTAAAAGCTGCAGGACATGAACACAGGACAAACAGACAATAAAGTCAAAGGAGTATTCCAAAAGTATATACATTAAATATAAAAATGGTCACATTAGCAAACCAATGGTCACCAACAGCTTCCAATATTTTATAACAAACATCTCACATGAGAAAGTGTATTAACCAGGAAAACAGCATTACCTTGCAGAAAAAAAAATCTAATCAATACGACAATTAGAAAAATAGCAGACAATACACAGTCTCAAATGTTTTGATCATGAAACAAGCAAATCCAGCTAAAAGAGTACATAGCTGCACCTGGACAAACCATGTTACAATCCAAGGGCTGCAAATGCATTTTTTTTGCAGTGAAAATACTGAACGCTTTTGCATGTTGCACACAAATACTGGCCACCTTTATTTTTACACTGCTTAGAGTTGAGCTATGAATGTGCCCACCCAACACCAAATCTGACCTCAAAGGCTCAACATGGTTTTGCCAAGGTGCAAAATTGCACACTCTGGCTGTATTTACTCCTAACTAAATGAGGCCCTTAATGAAAAATGAGATTTGTTCTTTGAACAGTCTACTTACAAACATACCAACATCTACCTCTGTAACTGTGTGTGAGTTTGCCCATGTCTTAAAAGGATTGATTTTTGTGTAAAACATTTCCCACATTCAGAGCAAGGAAATGGTTTTTCACCTGTGTGAATTCTCAGATGTTGGACAAGAGCTGATTTATATGTAAAACATTTTTCACACTCAGAACATGGAAAGGGCTTCTTATGAGCACTGTGAATTCTCTGATGTTTAACAAGAACTGACATTTCTGCAAAACATTTCCCACAATCAGAACATGAAAATGGCTTCTCATCTGTGTGAAGTTTCTGATGTTTAACAAGAATTGATTTCTGTTTAAAACATCTAGCGCAATGAGGACACGAAAATGGCTTTTCTACTGCATGAATTTTCTGATGTTGAACAAGAACTGATCTCTGTGTAAAACATTTCCCACATTCAGAACATGGAAATGGCTTCTCACCTGTGTGAATTCTCTGATGTTCAACAAGATATGATTTATGTGTAAAACATTTCCCACACTCAGAACATGAAAATGGCTTCTCCCCTGTGTGAATTCTCTGATGTTGAACAAGATCAGATTTCTGTACAAAACATTTTCCACATTCAGAACATGGAAATGGTTTCTCACCTGTGTGAACTCTCTGATGTCTAACAAGATCTGATTTAGTTTTAAACCTTTTTCGACAGTCAGAACATGAAAATGTCTTCTCACCTTTGTGAATCTTCCGATGTTTAATAAGATTAATAGTACGGCTAAAACATTTCCCACATTCAGAACATGGAAACAGTCTACAACCTGAATGAGCTGTACTATGTGTAACAATATTTGAGTTCAGATCAAGAGAACATTCCTCTTGATTAGAGGGATTAGATGATATATCTGCACTGTAAAGAACTGGATGTATATTTGGGAAAATGCTGCTTTCTCCTGTAGAATCTCGGTTGATGCGGTTATCTTCCATTTTGCAATCTGGAGACAACACAGGAATTCCATCTGTTGTATTCCTGCTATTGTGTCTATCTGCTGAAAATAATACAAAAAAAATATTTTATCTTACAGTTGAAAGTACTGTAATCCAATTTTTTTTATTTTCCACAAATATTTCTCTAATTCAGTTTGGGAAATATATAACTTCAAACACTCTTAAACAAGCTGGTAGCACAATAACATGATGTGAGGAGGAGAGCAGGAGTCTAATAGGGGCTGATGGCTCCTGACTCCTCCACTGAGCAGATACTTTTTCCACGTTAATCTGTACTGACAGAGGAGGGTGTAAAATAAGAGATTGTTGTATTGGCTGGGACAAGGAGAATATGTGACGTCTGTATTTAGTGTGTATTACTCACCAGTGCTGATATCTGTAGGGATTTCCTCCTCCTTACACTGCAGATCACCCCTCACATACGTCTCTTCTTCTACCTCTATATACTCAACTTTAATATCAATCAGGTTTCCATCCTAAAAAGAAACAACTTTTATAATAGCAGATTTATAAGATTTTTGTTAGACCTTTATTAGATTCCGAGTAACAAACTCAAGTTTATTTATACATTTTATAGAGTTTAATAACTTTTAGAATACATCTACCTGATAATCCTGTGCCATATTGTCATTTTCCTCTGTATGATCCTGGGAATACTGAGGACAAGGACATCTCTCTGGGGTATTTCTGTTACCGGATCCATCTGTAGGAAACACACAGTAATTGAATACATTGTTTATATCTGGTTATCAGATGATGTTTATCTGGGTGACCCTCATAACTGCTCTCTCCTTTACAATAAATGATAGTGTCCTCTTACCCAGTGATGTGAGGGGCCGGTGATTCTCCATCATCACATCCTTGTACAGACCCTTGTGTCCTTCTAAATACTCCCACTCCTACAACGACAAATAGACAGTGACATCCTCACACCTTATAGGAACCTGACACACACAATGATACAGTCATCACCCAGACACATCCCCTGGTGTTACTGTATAATGTCCCATTCCCAGCAGTCACCTCTCCAGTCAGCAGCTGAATGATCTTGTTGGTGAGTTCTAGAATTCTCTGGTCATTGTTTCTCTCATGTATCAGTGAGTGAGGTGGAGGCTCCGTGATGGGGCTCTGGGTCCTGCTCAGTCCTCCTGACACACGGGAACGGCTGCTGGGTGTCACATATTCACCATGTGTCTTCTTCATTACTGTGCAATCCTATGTATTGAGAGACACGGTAATAAATATCACTATATACATTCCAAGACTCTATCATGTCCCAGACTTATTACTAGAGAAGAGTGATGTCACTGTGACAATCCCAGAATCCCTCACCTCTCCAGTCAGTAGATAGATGATCTCCAGCGTGAGACTTAATATTCTCTCAGTCAAGTGACTCCTTTTCTCATCCATCAGGAGGACTCAGAGAATGGACTCTAGTTAGGTTGGGAGTGGCTGACCTCGAGATAACCTCTGTAGGTAAAAAAGAAGAAAACCTTAAAGTTAAAGTAAAAAGAATCTCGAGACAACCCCAGTTAATTTTGTCATAGTTTTGTATGGCTAACAAGAGTGAAAGTTTATCAGAGAATCAACTACCATCAACAGACGCACCTTCCCGATGTATCTGGCCACCATCTCACAGTATTATCTCATTACAATGGAGGTGGGATCCCTTTTCTCCATGCATTGAAAACAACGGCAGAATTTCCCACAACTATGAGGCCGATGCAGAGCTGTACATATGTCTATATGACATAAAAAATAAGAAAATTGGTATGTGTATACACTAAAAAATAGGAGACTATGCTCAAATACAGATAGTATCACATCTTACAGGAAGGAAGGGTGAGGGAAGGAGCAGACAATCACAGCCCTAGTACAGTAAGGCAGTTTCCACATCATTGCGACTGAGGCAGACCCATATGGAGATACAGATACATCTGTCAGTAGGTGTATCACAGGGATGGTGCAAATATACACCAATGACACAGATGATGACCGTCTGCAGCTATCTGCTTCCAAATGGCCAATTATGAATTTACCTCTGAAGCTTAAATTTCTTTTAAAGATTTATTTTTTTAATGGTCAAAAAAGAAAATACAGAATACCATCAATATCAGATAAAAACAGCTGCGGCAGCAGTGAAGTCAAGAGGTGCACAGGCTTCTGCAGTATGAGTAAACAGAGTAAACTTATTCCAAGAGACCAATGAGCTTTCTGTTTTTTTACCAGTATAGAAAGAAAGAGATAGGACACAAGGAGAGAAGCAAGAATGAAGAAGAGCGGGAAAGGAGGGCGATTTCCAAGGTCACATTTCCATGCCAGTTCATGGGGGTCTGGAAAAGATTCGGTTGGAAGGATGAGTTTGGAGTATATAGTGGAAATCAGGTCTGGTGTAGATGCTCGGCATAGTCACAGTGCCTTAATGGTGGTGAACGGGCAGGCAGAGAGATGAGATTTAACCGTGGCATGGAAGTTGTGTATCTGCAGGTATTGATAAAAGTACTTTGTAGGTATTCCTATCGCAGTTTGAATGTCACTGAATTGAGGGAAGAGAGTGGCATTAGAGAGGTCATTTAAATATCGGATGACTCAGCAATGCCAGGACAAGAATGCTGAGGTCAGCAGACGTGGCGGGAACGCCGGTTGAGTTAACAAGGGGGGCTGTGGTGAAAAACAATACAGTCTAGAGGAAGAATCCCAGATCGCCAGGGAATGTGAGACAATAGGATATGCCAATACCTGTTTGGGACGATGAGCCCGTGGGAGCCAGAGGAGGGAAGCAGGGATGAGTAGTCCCAGACTTCAGCCTCAAGAGAAACCCAAACAAAAGAGGCCGTGTGACCACACTATAAGTCACATTGAATGAGATGGGCAGAGATAATAGTGTTTGAAATTCGGGATACCAAGACCTCCACCCTGAGAACACTCTGTCGTATTTGCGAGTTTACCCCACCATATAAATTTGGAAGTGGTATGTTAGAGAAATTTTAAAACATAGGGGGGCCCATTGATCCAAGCACCCCATTCATGAACAGCCTGGAGATACGATCAAATGCTTTCTCGGAATCTAACACCATGTAAGGAGGGAATTTTGTTGTCATGAATGAAATGAACCAAATCGATATCCCTCTGGGTGTTGTCTGTGGCTTGCTTCCTGGTGATAAATCCAAGTTGGTCGGGATGGATCAAGGAAGGAAGGGGGGGATTTAGCCCAGCGGCCATGACATTAGCGTAGAGTTTAGGTCTATATTGAGCAAATGGATAGGCCTATAGCCAGAGCATTGCGTATCATCTTTCCCGGGTTTCGGGATCACAGTGATGTTGGCGAGTGTGGAGTCAAAGGATGCCCCCTCTAGAACTTGGTTGTCAGGTGTGGGGAGAGAATCACGCCAAACTTCTTAAAATATTGGGCTGCAAAGCCACATGGCCCGGTGGCTGATTAGGGCTCAAGAGACTTTATAGCTGCCAGGGGGTATATTTTATTAAACTGTGGGTCTGAAAAAGTGGAGATTTTGCCTATAGCAATCAATCAGATTCTATTATCATTTATTTAGTACATTCTGCAAAATGACAGCTAAAAACTGACTGGTTGCTATAGGCAACATCTCCACTTTTTCAAACCCGCAGTCTAGTAAATATACTCCCAGGACTTCCACATTTAGAAGGAAGAGTTGGAGTAGACTAAGTTTTAAATGTGTTCAGCTGTTCCGCTACGCCATAAAAATAGATAAATAGAACCCAATAAATCAAACACACTACTTCTTCATCAAATTGAATTTCTTTGTTGCAAAAAGTGAAATGTGAACCTCTAGCAGTTAAGGGAATAATTAAGAGTCAGGGGGATCAATCAATGGGATGACAATCAGGTGAGTTGCCCTATTTAAAAAAAACAAACAAAAAAACCCCATAAACTTGAGTATTATAAGCTTTGCGCATGGTGATTTTGTTGGATGAACACTCCTGTAGAGAATAAGACAAGTTTGGACACTATCTGCCTCACAGTGAAATGATGAAGCCCAAAGGTTTTATAAATCATTTGGTAATCTTTTCCAGGCTGATGAGCATCAACCACTCTGTCTCTGAGGTCCCCTGAAATCTTCTTTGATCGAGGCGTGGCACGTGTTCACACATCTGTGTGGTGGAAACCAGTCTTTGGTTGTGAATACAGGGAGATAAGCAGGCAGCATTTTCCAGTTTTGTTTTGTTTTTTCTTTTATATATTGATATTATGGGGGAATTTCAATAGCCGTAGACGTGTTGCGTGGACGTCGCACCGCGCACATTGCCGGCAAGTTTGCAAGAAAAAGGAGTGGAGATTTCTGTCAAATCTCCGCCAGTGAAGTGACTCTCGGACACCTCACGGCTAACTGAATCCCCCCTCCCCTATAAAACAGACAAATCTGTTCACTTCTTAGGTGGTGAACACTTATGCAAGACACTGTACACTGTATATATACTGAAAGACAGTGACTATATTATTTAGAGTATATACTGAATTACAGCGACTATATTTATGTATTATATAGAGTATATATTGAATTATAGCAGTTATATCTATAAATTATATACAGTATATAGGGAATGACAGTGTGTATATTTATAAAATATATACTGTATATAATAAATGACATTGACAATATCTATATTACATAGTGTGTATACTTTGTGTGTGTGTATATGTGTATATGTATATGTGTATATATATATATATATATATATATATATATATCATATTATCAATGACAGTGAATGCATCTATATACTATGCACAGAAATACACTAATAAGATACCTCTGTGTCTCAGGATGAGACGCTGTCTGATGACGTCACTGCTAATGGGCAGGACAGGGCATTGTGGGTAATGTAGTTTGTTGTTGTTTTTACAATTACACCCGGCCGGCTCCTCCCCCGCCTCTAGATCACATGACTCTGACGTCACAGTACCTATCTGTTCTAACCCCACATAGACAGAGATAACATATCTGTGTAATATCACTGTGTTACCTCCTGCACATGTATCTCTTATATACATATATATTCCTCTGACATAATACACTCCCTGTGATATACCCAGTGTGTTGTTCTCTCTTATTATACAGACTATGGGGTAAATGTGAATCCGGAGGATCATACATTTACCCCTATATGTCATATATGAAATATGTAATATCACTATGTCTTACACACTACACATATATCCCATATATACAGCACCTCCCTCAACCCCTCCTAATTCCACATAGACACAGTAATAATAATAATATATAGCATATATGTGTGCAATTTGTGTATGTGTTACCTCCCTGCACATACACACTATATGGACAAAAGTATTCAGACGCTTGATCGTTACACCAACAGGGACTGTAATGACATTGTATTCAAATTCATATACTTTAATATGGAGTTGGTCCCCCTTTTGCAGTGATAACAGCTTCCACTCTTCTTGGAGGACTTTCCACAAGATGTTGGAGTGTTTCTGTGGGAATTTGTGCCCATTCATTCTGTAGAGCATTTATGAGGTCAGGCGCTGATGTTGGACGAGAAGGGCTGGCTCACAATCTCCGTTCCAGTTCATCCCAAAGGTGTTCAATGGGGTTGAGGTCAGGGCTCTGTGCGGGCCAGTCAAGTTCTTCCACACTGAACTCAAACCATGTCTTTGTAGTCCTTGCTTTGTGCACTGGGGCACAGTCATGTTGGAATAGAAAAGGGCCTTCTCCAAACTGTTGCCACAAAGTTGGAAGCATAGTATTGTCCAAGATGACTTGGTATGCTGAAGCATTAAGATTGCCCCTCACTGGAGATAAGGGGCCTAGCCCAAACCCTGAAAAACAGCCCCATAACATTATCCCTCCTCCACCAAACTTCACGGTTGGCATAATGCAGTCAGGCAGGTAATGTTCTCTCTCTAATATATTTGTAATATTACTATGTATTAGCCCCCTACACTTATATCTCTTATATACAGGTATATTCCTCTCACACATCCCAGTACTTGTTACCCCAGCCAGCATTAAGGCTTTGACACGGGTCTGAATTCATATACAGAAGAGAGAATATTGTCTTAATAATTATTAATAAATGCAAAAATAACATTTTTAATATGAAATGTCATGGAAAAACAAACCGCTCTACTGAAACACCTTGGTTGGAGCCAAGGTTATAGTCTATGGAGCATACATTGATCACCTGTAAGGGAGTACTTGGATCCTCACATGCATTGGTGAAGTGCAGACATGTTGAGATATTACAGCAGACCATTCTGATCATGTGACTGACTTACATCATAAACAGTCTTTGTGATGTCACTCAGGTTTAGTATACAAGTCACAGCTTGGTAAAGAGCAGTCAGTTATCAGCTTAGTGGGAGCTGTAGACTACACACATACATGTACACACACATTGTTCATTACTGTCACTGTTTCTGCTGATACGACATCTCACAGTCTGTGTGTCTTTGTATTCTAAGCAATTGCATTCAAGCAATTGCAGCTTGTTTTTGTCTCCATCGTCATCATCAACAAGCTTCAGAGGTAATCCTTTAATTTGGCTGAGATCGACTTGAGGAATCCATGCTTCTCACCCAGACGGTTGTACGTCACCTGCTTGAGGGACAGAAACAAGAAAACTCTCCACGTCGTGCCCATGTTGAGTAAGTTTGTAGTATACGCTTTGTGTATGACTTTAACTTACAATAACACCCTATGACCCACTTCGTAATTCACTTCCACAGAAAATGTTTGTAAAAGGAAAACACAGTGGTTGAGGTTTTTTATTCTCTGGATTCTTGTGACAAGATAGCTCTTGCTCCTACATCAGAGGCATCAATCTCAATTACAAAAGGCAGATCTAGATTAGGGTGGCAGGGTATAGTTGCAGTACAGAATGGCCAAAAAGCTTCTGAGGCCTCCATAGACCAATTTGAAGGATCTGCCCCATTCCCGGACATGGTGCTCACAGATGAATCTCTAATAATATTTGGAGGGCTTTTAAATTAGTAGGCTTATCCCAGTCCTGTATGGCTTTAACATTAGTTGAATCCATTGAGAAACCCTGTGTTGAAATTATATACCCAGAGAAGGATACTTGGGAAATCTCTAATTTGCACTTCTCCAGGTTAGCGAAAAACCGATTCGCTCACAATTTCTGAAACGCACACGTGCTCACAATGTCGCTCCAACGATGAAAAATAAACCAAAATATTGTCTAGATAGACAACAACACATAACGGCCATTATTATTGTTGTAGTGATAGGGTGTGTGTGTGCGCAGGAGAGGGGGAATCAAGATTATTTACAGCAGCATTTAGAGTTAATGAGCTTGTGGCATCATCTAAATCTGCTAACATGTCTAGTTTTCTCTTTAAGAAGATCATCAATACTGAGCAGGGTGAAAGGGGGTGTATCTATTTTAAAACACCAAAATTCCAAATTAACACGTTTTTTTAAAAGATGTCTCAGTGCAGTTGAGCTTAGTGCAAGCAGCTTTGGTTCCACACATTTCAGAATATCACATTGGACCCGCTACAGCAGCATCACAAGCCGGGAGGGTGGAAAGAGACTTTAAGAATTGAGGTATATAGCAAACCAATGGGTACAAGATCTACATTAGGTCAAGTAGGCCGGCTGCAAATACTGCTTCCCCTGAATAAGGTTTGATCCAGGAGAGAAATCTTTGGGCCAACCTTGATAAAGAGGCAGGAAGGGATTCGATTGGCCGGAGGCCCTGGGGATTTTTGTTTTTATCTGCCACTGGATGACATCCACCATAGCTAGGATTTTGCTATATGACAGAGATATCTTATTACGTTTACTGCTGTAATGTTTTGCTGGTTAAACGCATATGGCGGACACTGTGGAGAAAGGGATATTCAATATTCCTCTTAAACAAGTTTGGAATGGGCAATTCATACATATATGAGGCAGCTAGAAGCCCAAGTAGGAGAAGTTTTCTGTCCAAAGTGTTATGCACGATTTGTCGCTATCCAATTGTCGAATCTCGATTTGTGTTCCAAACGCACAAATATTTATTCTCAAAAAGTAGCAGAATAATTCAAGCAAAATAATAATAAGTACAGCCGTTACTTATCGCAGGCGCTCTGGATCCAGTGAACAGTCATTCAGTCCTGAAGTCTGTGGTCAATATGACTGAACACTAGAAGAAAAGCTCCTGCTTATATGCAAACAGAAATACAGTAAAACAATGCAGATGGTGTGGCTTGCTTCTATTGGTCCAGGCTTCAGGAAGGTCCAGGGGGTTGCAGATCATAGGCTAGTTCAAAGTAAAGAATCCAAAGGTGGGGGTCCTCTCTCCAGGGGATGTGCTCCGTTCTTCCCGCCAAGACTCCAGTTACAACTAGTCCATTAGCATTTTATAGTCAGCATCATATTAAAGGTTTATTCCCTAACATCAATAACTAGAGTATGCAATGTGCGATCTCTTCGGACAGCTGCTGATGTAAAGGGGATTAATATGATACCAGACATGACACATTTCCTTTAACCTGTACCATATGTATTACTAATATGCAAATAACTTATAATATAACACATAAACACTATTATATTTTGACATAAATAACTATGTGTTGCGACTATCATTAATGTGTGCTATTTACAAATGTGTGTGAAGGTGCGAATATGTGTAAAAAAGTAAAAACTGCTATTGCCACGTGTTGCGGCTGCGTACGCCCTTCCACGCCTTAGCATGCAATACGCATCTTTTCAGACAAAGACAACCAAGTTTGCTCGATATTAATTGAAATGACTTTATCCGATTTGCTGACTTCGACAAAAGCAAAGACCATTTGCTGGTCAAGGCAGAGGGGGGAGATTTGGGGAAGACCAGATCTTGGAAGTCTGAGGATGCTATAATCTGGTGCTACATGGTTCCTAGTAGGGGATGGCACTACCCATTGGCGGTGCTTCTTAGATGTAGCACTCATTAAAGTAAATGTAGTGACAGGGAAATTAATTGCTTTGGAAAAGGGCTACTTAGTCTCACATGTGGGTGTTAAGTACACCTTTGGCATTGGTACTGGCAAGATAGTGTACATGCAACAGAGAGAGGCTTAGAGCTGGTTAGCAAGTACCCACAGGAGGCTTGGTCGTGATTATTGTATATTATTATTACTTTTTGGATGACAGGCTGCAATTCGTTGATGGAACTACATGGCAGAAAAGCACACACTACCCTCGCAAAGCCATATTAATTCGACTCTATTATGGTCAAGAAGGGGACTTGAGGACTAGCCTTCATCTTTATCATTTTGGGGGCTTTATTGTGGGGTTGGCATCTGCAGTGCACCCTACCTGTTGACTAGAGAAGTGAGGGATTCTGGTAATGTCACAGTGACATCACTATTATCTCTAAGAATAAAATGGGCATGACTGGAGAAGTGAGGCATTCTGGGAAAGTCACAATGACATCACTATTATTTCAAATAGTGCTGGCTGGAAAAGTGAGGGGTTCCGGGACTGTCATGGAGCTGTGCTGTGTCATCTGCTGCGAAGAACAGTCGTCTGACCTCCACCCCACCAGATATTTCCTTGACTTGGCGTCTGGTAGAGGAGATGTTCAAGAGGCTGCTCCTTACAGCAGCTTACACAGTGCAGTTCCAGAGTAGGAGCCAATTAATCCACAACGCAAGTGGCCCATCCCAATGAGTCCACTATAGGCACCCTGCCAGACAGGACAGCTCGCCCCTGATCATGCCTGGTCCCTGCTAAGGTTGTATGGTAGAAAAAGCTGGGTGTGAATCCAAAAAGGCACTATGCGCCAATCCAGCATGAAGTGCATACATTTATTCAGGATTTTATAGTGTCTCGGATGGAACCTTTCCTAAAAAAATGGGGTTTTCTCTTTAATAATGTGTCAAATGAAATAGATCCTAATACATTATTATATACTGTATGTGAATAATGAAAATTTACAGCCTACAACATAAATAATTGGAAGAGGAGCGCCCATAGTATCATTTTTCGGACTGTTGTTTTTGTGTCTGTTTGGGAAGGTCTCATGACCCTTCTTTATCATCAGGTCCCAGGGACCTAAGGTTTTATTGTTATATACATAGGTCTATTGTCTTATGCTCATTTCTTTTTTTTCTCCTTGTTTGCTTTTTTATGGGTAAAATTTTTACCAAGCAACCCATCTTTTTTTGTGTTGGGTGGGCATATCAAGTTATTAGTTGATTAATTTGGGTGGCATTGTTCTACCTTTGGAATAAAGGAAAACCAAGACCTCCTGAGGTGGATTCCCTGCTCAGTATTGACATATCTCCGGGGTGGGGGCCCTCGGCGTCCATGGTGGGAGTCGGCCATAGCGCACCATCAGCACCCCCAGCTCTCGGCTATCTAGCAGTAGTTTCAACACAAATACTGATTCTAGGCAAACAAACAGGGTCCAGGAATCAGGCAGAGGGTCGCAACAGGAGGTCAAAGAGCAGCAAAGCAAAACTGGAACAGAGATAAACAGGAGGCAAGCACCAGCCAAGTAAAAACGATGAACTGCACAGAGCACAAATTGAGGTAGGTATTTGGAGCTGTGAGACAGGTGCAGTTCTAATCAGGTAAGGAGATTAATTCCTACAGGCATGGTGGACAGTTCAGGGGCAGAACAGCCGCACCTCTGGTACTGCTGCCATATACAAAATATAGGCAATAATATTAACAATTATAAAGTGTTTCATAACACAATATAAAGAGTTCATTCGACCCAGGTCATATTGCAATTTTCCTTTTCTATCTTTGATTGCTTGAATGGTGCAAGATGCCCTAGATCTGATGTGTCAAACTTGCGGCCCAACGCATACATTTTGCGGCCACACAGTACTATGGGAAAACAAGTGTAATGCGGCCCGCATTTTCCTTTAAAGGCCTCCCATCATCAGCAGCTATTTATATAGCGCCACTAATTCCGCGGCGCTGTACAGAGAACTCACTCACATCAGTCCCTGCCCCATTGTAGCTTACAGTCTAAATTTACTAACATACACACAGACAGACTGAGAGAGATTAAGGTCAATTTAATAGCAGCCAATTAACCTACTAGTACATTTTTGTAGTGTTGGAGGAAACCGAAGCACCCGGAAGAAACCCACGTAAACATTGGGAGAACATACAAACTCCACACAGATAAGGCCATGGTCGGTAATTGAACTCAAGACCACAGTTCTGTGAGGCAGAAGTGCTACCCTTGCGTGTTAATGGAAAAGTAGTCTGCTATGGTCTATAAAATAACAGAGTCTTGAATAGTCTCATCCAGCTTCCAGGAACGTCTTCCACTTCAACCTGCGAAGAGGTGAAATGCTCAGTCCAAGAGTTTGGTAATATTTTAGCATGGGTCAACAGGAGGCTTAGGCTGCACCCAAAGAGCATATTTATTCTAATATAGTCACCATGGGGGGCAAGAGTAAAATGTGTAGTCCAGTGAGGGGATGGGTTCAAGTGGGCTCGCTCGTGTTTATTTAGTGGGAGGGAGCGTTAGTAGACTTTATGGATCTATCCATAGACTGTTTTATCAATTTTACTAACGTATCTGTCTGCCAGAACCAAGATCCTATGAGTTTTAAATAGAGGGCTGAAGAAGTTAGCTTGACCTGGTGTATATAAATTAACAGGTGTGATTACCTTTTAACCCTAACTTACCCGTGAGATTAATAAACAGGTCTTCATCTGTCTGAGATATCATCAGTTCAAAGGCATAAAAGAATTGTCACTCCATTAAGTTTTAGGAGTGGGTAGGTTAGTTTTAGATGCCATGAACGGATAGTTGTTATTTTTAAATTGGGTTTTCTGGAGGATAATATTTTCCTTCAATTAATGTAATGTTTGAAAAACCAGGGAGCACGTTTAGGCTTATGATGTAGGACTAAAATTGAAAAATCTGTGGATACATACAATGTTCCCAGCTACATCAGATAAAGCTTCTCAGCCTTTTGGCTAACATCAGGTGTAGATGCCCATGTAAGCAGTGCGGCTTAAAGGCACCTGGTTATCTGGCCAAGAGGTATTACGTGCCTCTGGTGCTGTCTGAGCCGGGGGTTCCCAAAAATGCACATATTGGAGAGAAGACACCTGTGCACAGAGTAAAGCACTATGCACCTTTAATTTTCAGGCAGCACCATTTTTCTTTTACCCTAGCCTTTTGGGCGGGTGCAAGGAAAAATTTTATATTTCCAGCAGAAAGGTTGTGGCCTTATGGCACTTTTTTATGTATTAACATGCAGCATTTAGCCCTTTTTTTGATTGACATGTTTTGTCTTTGCATTTTGGTGGGGTTTGCGTCTAGGCCCTTATGGGAAACCCTCTCCCCAAGTCACTTAAGGCTCCCTACTTCATGAAGAACCAGTCTCTTCGGGCAACCTCGGGGTAAAGGGGGCCACCAGAGCCTTGTGGCGGAGGTGGTCCTGAAGACCCTTGCCTCCCAAGGGGCCCTTTGGCTCTGGAGATCGGGGATGTAAAGCGGCCCTCCCTAGCCTTGGCAAAGGAGGGCCTGAAGATCTATTTTTTCCTTCTTTGTGTCCTTCTGACTCCTGGGAAAAAGGGGGGCACAGGGTCCTTTCCTTTTTGGGAAGGGTCCAAAGCACCAAGTCCCCAACACAGTATTGCACTGCACTGGGTGGGTTGGAGTCACGCACCTCGGGCTTCAATACAAAAAAATCTGTTGGGAGATCCTGTTCACGTGTAGGCTGTTTTCTACATATATGGCGGGATTGTCCCAAATGATAAAGTTCCTGGATTGTCATTAAGAAGCTTTTTATCATGATCTCTCACATAGACATCTCGTTCCTACCTAAATAATACCACTATAGTGACAATAGAGACTACAGGCTTCACAGCTTGGTCGTGCCATGCTCATTCTGTAATACAAGTCCATTCCAAAAGGCTTGATTTCTACACCTTATGTTGAAGTTGTATTCTTCCCGGATGGATCCTTCTAGCATCCTGCATACACTATAAAAGGTGAAAATGTAAAGAGCAGTCTTGGAGATGTTGGTCCCGAGTCTGTGATAACGCAACCACATTAATCTGCTCTTGGCAAAAATAAATATGTAGAAACGCATTTCAACATACTACCCACCTGACGAGTTCTACAAGGATGGTATTGGAAGTGTGGGGGAGATATAGGTAAGACCTATTGTATATATTTTGGATGTGTCCACTAGAAGCCTTAAGCATTAAATCTCATAAATAAGTGTATTATTTCAGGGACAAAGATGTCTGGTTTCTTCTGGTGCATCGCAACCCTTACGTCTACTAAAGAAATGTTATGTGGAACTGTTGACATTGTAGCATACCAGAGAACTGTCCAATGAATTTTCTTTCTTTCAGCATATTTTCTTTTCCATTTCTAGCTATGAAAGCAAATAAAGAAACACCATGTTGTATAAGATCTTTATTAGTTCTTTAATAACTGTAGTGTTAAAGAACAAAAAAGATATAAAATAAACTGTTCTAAAAATAAAATATTGCCAGTTATAATGTTCTTATCTAAGGCTGGGTACACACCTATGCAATTATCGTGTAGATCACATGATTCATGAACGTTTGTTCAGATATTGCAAGTGTGTGTACGCTCCCATGATCATGTACCAAAACACATCACATCTGGTAAATTGGTTTTCTAAACTGCCTAAAAATCACGATCAACAATGGAACGACGTCGGGCAAATGTGGAAGTGTGTACGCACTCATGATCGACAGCGTAGGCAGATATCCTTAGAGTACACAGAGTCACGATCAGCAGATGGTTATGAGAGATGAAGATCACAGATCTAAAGGTAAATCGTGTAGGTGTGTACACATGAATCGGCACACTCATCAGGACTATCAGTCGTTGGTGAAATCGTTACAGAAATTGCATCTGAAGTAAGATTGCATAGGTGTGTACCCAGCTTCATTGTCATTCCCAAAGTACCAACCAATTCATTGTGTTAATGAGACATACAGCCTGGCTGACTCTTTACAAAACCCAACAGTCCTCCATACTGATAAAGTGGTACTTCGAGAAACAGAAACCAGCAAAATCAACCTGCAAGAATCCACATATAAATGCCCAAAAATGGCACCTGATTGTTACTGTTTTTCAGTGCAGTAATACTTGTTATATATAACAGCATTTACGATTGTAGCCTACAGAAAACAAACATGTTACAGAAAATCAATACGAGGACTGCAATTTCCATTGTCTTGACCCGATCAAGAGCTGCACAGCAGGATAGAATGGGTGTAGCCTAAAAATCAGACCGCTGGGGTTTGGGACTTTTTTAACTTCCCTTGTCAACAATCAGATAATTGACTGTAATACTGCAGACTATTATACAAGACTGGATAGAATGATAAAGAACAGTTTCTCTGTCGCAGGATGCTGAGAAGATGGAATAAAACCAACCTGCTCAGAGACACAGTAAATGTTAATGATTAAAACTGCCTAAGGCTCATTTAAAATCATGTACTGAAAAATAGATATACAAGGTTAGTACAGGAGCCAAGGAACGATTGGTTATGAGTTGTTTGGATGCTAGGAAGTGAATTCTTAACATAGACTTTTTTCAAATTTATTTTTGTTTAATTACAAAACAAATAATATAAAGCAATGGAAACTGCACACTGCCAACCAAAGCGAATACACTAAATAATATAATATGAACTCATATAGTGACTTATTTGTTAGCTAGAGATCTTAGCCATACTGTGTGCATAATCATATAAAAGGGAGAAATAAATAGACAAATATGTATACTCTAGAAACTATAAACATTATAATGAAGATGTACAGCTAACCGCTATACCAGTTACGTTATAGAATCTATTTCTGTATCCACTTAATATTGCACACAACAAACCATACTTCAGTGGCTTTAGATTTGTACATATAAATCGCTGATGGCACCCTTCAATGCATTTACAACCTGCAAAGCATTGTTCTTTTATTTCAAACATTTTGTATTAAAAGCTGCAGGACATGACCATGTGACACACTGGCTCAACTCCAGATGGTTTAATTCACTTCTGTTTTAATGGCCGGATAACTGCAATCAGATGGTAAGTTCAGGAGTAGAGCGGAAGGAATATTAGAAGGTCTTGATGAACATCCAATTATATCAGTACAGTAATTCAGAAATATAAGGACTGATACATCATCAATATGTACCAACAAGCTTCCATTATTTTAAAATGAGCATCACACATAGCGGAAGTTTGCTAGCAGAAAACAGCTGTTTTTATTGTCTCTAAAATAATAATGCAACAACTAGGAAATAAGGTGCCAGCAGACATTTACAGGAGATACAAAGATCGGTGAAGAATGAATGCAGAGCCCATTATCAGGGTTGGAGAGATGGTTTCTGTTTAATGACTTATTCTTTGGATAAAACAGCTCCCACTAACAAACATACCCAGAGTTATTCACCTGTGTAAAACCTTTCTGACACTCAGAACATTAAATAGATTCTAACTTGTGTGAATCATCTGATGTTTAACCAGATTTGATTTCCGTGTAAAATATTTCCCACAATCAGGACAGGAAAATGGCTTCTCACCTGTGTGCATAATCTGATGATTAAGGAGAACGGATTTTTGTGTAAAACTTTTCCCACATTCAGAACACGGGAATGGTTTCTCCCCATTGTGAATTCTTTGATGTATAACAACATCTGATTTCTGTGTAAAACATTTCCCACATTCAGAGCATGGAAACGGCCTTTCCCCTGTGTGAATTCTCTGATGTCTTGCAAGATCTGATTTGAATTTAAAATATTTCCCACAATCTGAACATAAAAATGGCTTCTCACCTGTGTGAATTATCTGATGTTCAACAAGATCGGATTTCTGTGCAAAAAAATTCCCACAATCAAAACATGGAAATGGCTTCTCACTGAAGTGAACTCTTTGATGTTCAACAAGAACTGATTTACGTTTAAAACATTTCCCACAGTCAGAACAGGAAAAGGGTTTCTCATCTATGTGAACTTTCTGATGTTTAACAAGAATTGATTTCTGTGTAAAACATCTCCCACAATCAGAACATGAAAATGGCTTCTCACCATTGTGAATTCTTTGATGTTGAACAAGAACAGATTTCTGTGAAAAACATTTTCCACACTCGGAACAAGAAAATGGCTTCTCACCTGTGTGAATTCTGTGATGTCTAACAAGATCTGATTTATGTGTAAAACATTTCCCACAGACAGAACATGGGAATGGCTTCTCACCTTTGTGAATCTTCTGATGTGTAATAAGATTTGCATTTTTATTAAAACATTTCCCACATTCATAGCATGGAAATCTTTTATCACCTCTATGAGCTATACTATGTGTAACAATATCTGAATTATCAAGCAAACATTGGTCATGAGTAGAGGGATCAGATGATATTTCTGCACTATGAAGAATTGGGCGAATATTTGATGTAATGGGGTTTTGTCCTGGAGAATCGTGTATGATATCATTATCTTCCATTTTACAGTCTGGAGATAAAATAGGATGTCCCTCGGAGGTATTCCTGCTGTCACGTCCATATGCTGGAAATAAAAACAGTGATGTTTTAACTCATTATTTAAAGTACTTAAACAACATTTTTTATTTTCCTAAAATATTTTTCTAATGGAGCCACCATCGTTCAGATGTGTAAGAAGACCAAGAGAGGTTGATAGCAAGGAGGAAATAAACACCAGTAACTCCCGGCATAATATATTGCCATTTTATATATAAAGGTTAATAAAAATAACAATAAAATCAAAGTATTACATGAAAATCGCCTTTCAATCCGGGATGCAAGTGCCAGGACTGCACACAGTCAGGTCTGGCCATAGAAGTAATCTCCACAAAAAAAATGACAAAATATTAGAACCAGGTGTGTCAAGGATGACCATTACCTCTCCCCTGATTTTCTGAAATTCCCCCAGAGAGTAGAAATACCAATGGGATGAGACATGGAATAGTTAGAATGTTGATGATCTTATAAATAACTGGAAATGTGACTTTAACAAGTTGCCATGAGGTCTAATTCAAGGAACCAGGAACTAAAAAGACTCTTGTGAGTCAACTCCTTGGAGTTTAGAGTGATGTTATTTAGGTCCAATTGGTCTACCTAAGATATAAAGGGCATTGACTGGTTTCAACTAGAGGATCTTTGACACTTCTTAAAATGCAGCTGAACTCTTCTTATTCCGCTATGATAGTTGAAGACCAAAACAAAAACCCCAAACCAAGTTAATGAGAGTACAAAGTAAATGGACTGAAACTTTTTCCTCTGGTGGGAACCACAATCTCTGACTAGTGAAGTTCCTGCCTAGTATCGTACACCACTGTTTCCCACCGGAAAACAGTCATTGCAATAAAGGC